>NC_080041.1:30070909-30104362 GCF_012489685.1 Lotus japonicus
ACTCGCAGGACGCCCACCTTCCCATTACAAGCTGGGTACTTAACAGTTAAATGTGCGGTTGAAATTACGGCACACCACTTGTTAAGGGTGTCCCGCCCTAAGAGTACATTGTAATTGGCTCTACATGCCAATACCAGATATTTCACCTGAAATTTTTTAACAAAATCCCCCTCGCCAAAAGCCGTTGGTACTTCAACATATCCTCGCACATTGACCCGGTCCCCCGTAAATCCCACCAAGGTTCCATTATATGGTTTCAAATCTGACTCCTTTAACCCCAGGCGATCAAAGGCGTCCCCGTAAATGATGTCCGCCGAAGATCCCTGGTCCAAAAACACTTTCTTCATCATGTAATTGTTGACCCTGATGGTCACTACAATCGGATCGTTTCCATGAGGAATAACCTGTGCAAAATCCTGAGGGGTGAATGTAATGGGAGAGTGATTCAACCAGCACTCGCCCTCATACGCTTCATGCACGGAATGTACAGCCGCCACATAACGCTTTCTAGCCTTGCTTGAAATCACGCCTCCTCCAAATCCCCCTGCAATGGACGAGCATTCTCCAACAGGGTCGCCCAACTCTTCCACTATCTCTTTTCCTTTGCCTCTGTCCCCCTGAGTTTACCTTAGTGGCCTCTGATGTTGCTGCCTCTTTAACGAAATTCGCCAGATGGCCAGCCTTGATCAACCTTATCAATCTCCCGCCTTAGGTTCCAACAATTATTAGTGGTGTGCCCCAACGTTTTGTGATACTCACACCATCGGTTTGTATCCACATTAGCTGGTGGTCGCCTAGGCGGTGGCGGATATTGCACCGCATTTGTTTGTGCAACTGCTTTTAAGATAGTGCTTAGAGGAGCATTCAATTTAGTAAGTGGGACAGGAGTGGGCGAGGCTCCTTGCTGGCCAGCCGGGGTTGCAGTGGTTCCTTGGGGATTTCTGTGCCACGTATTCTGGAAACCAGGTTTTGGAATTTTGATAGGGGCCAGGTCTTGGAATACGTGGAGTTTGAGCTACCCTTGTTTCCTTTCCAGTCTTGTGTTTTTCCTGCGAAACTCCGCCAGGCTGGACGTGTTTTCGCCCCTCCTCCCTTTCTTGTTTATTTTGATCATCTTGCTCAATCAAAATGAATCCTAAACGCGAGCACGAAGATCCATCATGTCCTTCCCGGTCGTCTGGTTAAATCTCGATTCAAGTCCCCCGCCCTGAGGCCATTTTTGAAGGACGCCAGGCACACATCCGGGTTGTCTTCCTCCAGTTGAACAACCATTTTACTGAATCGCGCCATGTAGTTCTTGAGCTTCTCTCCTAGCTGTTGATGTATGCTGATAAGGTCAAACATGGTTGCTTTGGTAGTTTTGTTGGCGGAGAATTGAGTTAAGAATTTAGTAGACAAATCTGTGAAGTTGTCAATGGAGAAGGGCGGATGTCGGATGAACCATTGCATCGCCATCCCCTTAAAATTTGATGGTAACAATCTGCACTTTACCTCATCTGTTGCCCCACCAATGACCATTTTGGTGTTAAAGTAACGCAGGTGTTCCACAGGGTCAGATTCGCCTAAAAAGGCGTCCAAAGCCATTGTCTGCAGATGCTTTGGTATACCCACCTTTGTGATGGCGGGAACAAAAGGCTAAAACTCGACGACGTCTTCAGCCTCGAGCCGTTGTCCTTGCTTGTAATCTTGCCGCTGGGTTAAATACTCCACCTGGGCTTGCAACTGCTCGTTTTGGCTTTGTACTTTTAGCAAAGTATCCAACATTTGTTGCAAGGCCGCAGATGTGATTCCCGTCACTACTTCTTGTGTTTTTCTCCGAGCGCTATTTTTGAGGTCTTCTAGATTCACATATTCAGGCGGCGCTGATCGTCGCCTGACGCCGGGATCTGATTTAGCTACCAGATCTGAGGGTCTCCCCGGAGGTACATTCACCAACGACGCTGGTGACTGCGCCACTGAGTGAACCCCTTCCGAGGAAGCCTCCTGCTCCTGCACTTGAGGTATTTCACGGTTGTTGTATCGTCCGCCGCCGCGGCCGCCCTGACGACCACCACCCCTCCGGCGATGATCACGGCGGTCCACACCGCACGAACGGGTTTCCATGGATCTTAACGCTCACCCTCTACGTCAACTAGTAGATCGAGGTTAGACGGTTCGATCCCCACAGACGGCGCCATTGTTCTGTACTAGGGAAAGATTACGTAAGAGAATGACTGAAAGTAAACCCTAGCAGAGCACTAAAATGGCAAAAAATATCATAAAAGGAATATTCTCATTAAATGTTTTAAAGGTACTTTTTACAAGGTGTTGACCTCTCCTTTTATAGAGGGAGTGATCATGATGTGGACATTTCCTGTACTTGGGCCTGACAACCGGGGCTCAAGCCTCTATGCATATAAGACAAATCTAATGGAATCTTCCAGCTGGCTTGTGGGCCCATCTAAAGGAAGGGGCGGGATTCCTTGTTGTTTGGCAAATTCCGCCCTGGCTGCATTCGTTCATCTGATGCCTGATTTGGGCGGGCATAAGGAATCCTTATGTCCCGCCAAGTCCAATCATGTTTCTCAAATGAAGAATAATCCCCACGACCAGAGCAAATGTTTTAGCCTCAAAATCCTTCAGCGCGGGATAAGTAGCCAAACCCCCATAAGTAGTCCAATCCATTCTATCTAACACAACCGAAGCATGAGGCTCGACAAAGAATTTTACCTCACCATCAATAATAAACTGATACGACTCACCTACACCTCGAACCAGGCGCAAATCAACCGGAGACTTCTCAAATAACGCCAAACACGACGAAATCTCATCCACATCCCTTGAAGAGTCACCACCAGCGTCACTCAAAGATACCATTAAATTATTAGATACCGCATAAATGCCTTCACTAACAAGTTTCTGGAAAAAGAAAAGCCTTCGGAGCCCGCTCCTCGAAAACCAAAGGCCTAGCCACTGAAAGCACGTCCATCTCTCCTTCAAAACCCGAAGAAAAAAGAGCACCACACCTAGACAGCTCCCCACAGAAAGAGCTTGGCATAACCTTAGTATTTCCCACCAACAATCCCCAATTATGTCGCACCCATAGCTGACTCATTATCCACCTCCATCCCAATATGATTAAGTTTGCGCTGTCGTTTAAAGTTGCGCTGTCTGTGACGCCCGGGGCCGACGAGGGCGGGGAGTGATCGTCAGTGCAGTGAGGCACGGACAAGGAGCGGCTCCTGGCAGACTTCTAGACGGAGGGGCACATGAATGAATCGATCTCGCACCCGAACAAGAGGTATTCCAAGGCTGTATAGGTGTGGGACTATATAGTCAAGGAGGGCGTAAAGGATTTGATTTGTACTACTCATAACAACAAGATGCATCTTCTTTTCGGGAGCCCAACTCATAAAAACTCCATAGTTAAGTGTGCTTGACTTGGAGCAATATTGGGATGGGTGACCTCCTGGGAAGTTTTCCCAAGAAGTGCGCGAGTGAGGACAAAGCGCACTAAAAAGACTCGTGTTGTTACCGTGAGGCCAGTCGTCAAGTCGGGATGTTACAAATGGTATCAGAGCCGACCTCTCCCAGAACGGTGTGGTTCGGGACGAACCAAGCGGAAGCTGTTGGGCATGTGACGCCCGGGGCCGACGAGGGCGGGGAGTGATCGCCAGTGCAGTGAGGCACGGACAAGGAGCGGCTCCTGGCAGGCTTCTAGGCGGAGGGGCACATGAATGAACCGATCTCGCACCCGAACAAGAGGTGTTCCGAGGCTGTATAGGTATGGGACTATACAGTCAAGGAGGGCATAAAGGATTTGATTGGTACTACTCATAACAACAAGATGCATCTTCTTTTCGGGAGCCCAACTCATAAAAACTTCATAGCTAAGTGTGCTTGACTTGGAGCAATATTGGGATGGGTGACCTCTTGGGAAGTTTTCCCAAAAAGTGGCGAGTGAGACAAGCGCACTGAAAAGACTCGTGTTGTTACGTGAGGCCAGTTCTCCAGTCGGGATGTTACAAACTGTCGAACCACAGGGTGCTAGAAAGCAACAACAATGCATCACAAACAACAAACACAAACTAGGAACTTTTTTGTCATCCTATTTAGTATTTATATTTAACTGATGAATTTGATTTAATGAATATTTTGTTAATATCATTTGTATGATGTTAAACACCGTGATGGATTTTAGATTTTAGAAAGAAAAAAATAGATGAGTGTTATTATGAATTAAATAATTGGGGTGGAATGTTGATTTGCATATAAATTGAATTGGGTGTTATTCAAACAAATCTTTAAGGGTGAGTATATTTTTAATCTTAAATAAATTTTTTGTATTAAATATTTGAGGATAGTTTAGATACTAAAGAAAAAAACAATATGAAAGATAGGAAATCCAAAGTCATTATAAATAAATTTAAATGTGATTAATTAGTTAATACAAATTATATTAATAAGAGATAATTTCTTAAAATTTTCAAATTAATAAGATAAACAAAAAATTGTATCCAACAAAGGGAAAACATTTGTAATTATTGTGTCAACTGATAGAAATTAAGTCTTGGAAAAATTGTTTACATGAACCGCATTTCGGGACTAGAATCATTAGCATCTCGTTTTATGGGGATGAGTTCTATACCCTTAAAGAAATAGAAAGTTAAAGAAAATATTATAATCTTGGACACATTATGACCATGTTTAGTCATTCTAAGCTGCCGGTGCTACACATGTAGGAGCTTTTCCAGTAACTATTGGCTTGACATTAGCACATTTGGCGGTTGCTGGGGCTCCATTGAAAGTAAGATCAACACCATTTAGCTCTAACAGTGTCAAAGGTACACACTGCTGCAAATAAGAATTACTCCTTCCGGAGTTGCTGAAGTGCCCCTAATGTTCTTGAACGAAACCTTGCTTATCTTATTTTAGATGGACTTGGCTATTTAAAGAAACCAACAAATGGACACAATCAGTCATATAAATTACTTTAGTGTATGGACAATTAAATTACTAAATTTTAACTATGAACATTATTTTTTAAAAATGAAAATATATGTTAACTTTTGCATTAATAAATATAAGTTTAGGATTAAATACCTTTTTGGAGCATTGGTTCCATGGACAATACTCTTGGTCGATGATAATAGGGTTCTTTACATTGACCATGATAATGTCTTCGAAATGCATATCGGTTATAGGAGCTGTTCCTGGGGTGCTAGCCAAGTCTTGACCTCACACCATTATCAGTGTTTGTCAAAGTGCAATTCTTTACATAAAATCCTTCTACAGGCTTTTCATCCGGGTACTTTCCGAGGCTACCAAACTAATACCATGACCTGGTCCGCAGTTGACATTTTGAACAAGTACATTTTTTATTCCATCACCTAATGAGACGCAATCATCTCCGGTACCAATATTTGTGTTAAGAATCTTCACATCAGTTGATCTTCCAACGTGGATTCCATTGTGTTCGGACTCAAAGCAGGGGCAACAATTTTGAAACCATCAAATGTAAAATTGTTGCAACCCAAAACATTGACATTGAAGCTTTTGCTATCTTTGGAAGTAATGTCACGAACAATTGAATTATTGACGTAATTAAAAGCAAAATTCTGTTGACATCAGACAAAAAGATCAATTGTTGATTTATTATTGTTTGATAAATGTGTAACATACTTGGAATGAAAATGCAAGAGTAATCTATATTTACCATGGGAAGCAAGGTGCAATGCTTGTTTTTTGAACAATCATTTCTTTTCCAAGCAGTTTCACCAACACCATCAAAAACTCCTTTACCCGATAAGGTGAAAAAGCTAATATAACTAAACTGCACCCATGTGCCAGCCCTTTGAAGTTCCTTGGGTTTACAGGTGCTTTAATTGTTCCATCAACTTGAACTTCAATATGGGCCTGCAAGGACCTTGGACCTGTACTGCACCCATCTTGTATGTACCATGAGGAATCACAATTTTGGCTGAAGTGGTTGACTCACATGCTTTTTTCCAAGCATTTGTAAAAGCCTTAAGAATGTGTAAAACTCGAATCATTATTTGATTATAAACTAAAAATAAATAATATATAGTACTTGCTTGTGATATCACCAATTTAGTTGGATAAAACTAAGTTTCGAGCGAAAAGTGAAATAAGTTTTTTCATTTCCAAAAGTGAAATAATTTTTTTCTTAATATAATCAATGATAAGATAATACCTGTGTTATATCTGCATTCGGTGCTCCGCCAAATTTTGATATCTCAAGGACCCATGATTGAGCTGTACTAAAGCCATAAAGAAATGAGACAAAAGCAATTATCGCGATATTGAGCTTCATATCCATTATAATTGTTTTTGTTAACACGCTATGTCCTTGCACTTCTTTTCAATTCATGAATTTGATTTTGAAGTATGTTCGAGCACTATTTATACTTGAATAGCAAAGCGTTAACATTATGAGAAAAATAAGGAACCTCTTACTAAATATATGATTTTTCCAATATTAGGTGTTTGTTATGTTTAGTACTATTACTAATAATCATCTATCACTCATTAATTAATAAGAAATTACTATTAATAACAACTTAGTTTATAGGAAGAGGCTATTGTGAGGCATGTTGGTATATGGTGTGTGGGTGAAGGATGATAATAACCTACAGTATAAGGTTTTCTGGATTAAATGTATATTTTAATTGTCAAATGAATTTTGAAATATACAGGTTAATGTTAATGTTTTTAAATTAAAATTTTTCCCTTTACTTCCCACATAAGCTTCCCCACATCAAATTTTTAATCCCTCACCTTCTATTTTTTTAATCTGCATTGTACATTTTAAAAGTAACACTTTCATAAGTTTTATTGAAAACAAATGAAGATAAATTAATCAACAACATTCAACATGGGAACAATCTCTCCCATGTGGGAAAATAATCCTTGATAGGCTATCCAAACAAAAACCAGTACAGAAAGAGAATAACCCCAAAAACTCATACCAGAACTCAATATAGCCTACAGGGAAACTTTAAACAAGCAAGAAACAAAACCTTGGGGAAAACCCCACTATTCTATTGCACAGACACACTAACATTTCATAATTAATAATTAACATTAAATCTACTCGGTATTATATGAATTTTGCCTCCAATTTTTCATAATTGTTTCCATCATTCTTATTTTCCTTAACTTCAAATAGCACATTTAAAAACGATGCCTCCTTATCGGTTCATCTTACAATTCTTTCCTTTATCTCTCATCCTCAGCCATTCTCTACCAAGTAAGACTTTACTTTTTTTTTTTCTAGTCCTCCACACTCTTTATGAGCGGCATATCCATTAAGGAGTTGATCAAGTGTGCTCTTCATCCTAATCAAATGGCTTGGTGTGAGTTCATGGAGGATAGGTGATTAATAGTTAGGGAGATGATATTGTGGTGCCCTAAAATGTTTTCTCTTATGTTTTAGTGTGTTTCCCTTTTTTTATAGAAAGTTCATGTTTTCATTTGTTTGTTCTTATTTTTCATTCAATTCATTATTCTTTTTATGCTTTTAGTTTTGCAGGTGGATCATATCTTTCACCATTGTCGATTTGCAATAGGTTGAATTCAACAGAATTATTGCATCCTTAAAAAATCATACATGTGTCTCACTTCATTCTTTGACAACAAGATATCAACTAGGAGTTTGCATGATAATATCCCTCATCTCTTGGCCCGAACAATGGTTAATTTATAATACATCAAGGAGATCACGGTCAAGCACAAGCCTTCGTAGCTTAATTATGGATTCTTCAATCCTAGGCTCTGATTGAGCAGTTTCTGTTGGTGTCATATAACGACAATTCTGAGATGAAGACGTAAAGGACAAATCGTATATAAAGTGATCTAAATCAAGTGTTGGGTTCTTGTCAACTTGAGCTCTAAATGTTTCACGATCAATATGTGCTGAAGGCGTGTGGAATGAAGTCAAAGACTTGGTACTGGATACTAGAGCCACTCTCGTAGTTATTAGAGAAGCGGTCTTCAGAGGATTATTTTCTTGATTAGGGTCTCCATATGCAATATCCGCTTCAATATCACTTGCGCATTGATCTAGGAATTCTTCGTCCCCTTCATCTCCTTGAACATTTTTACCCTGAAGAAGAAAATAAAGAGGATTATTTGTATCAGCGAATTAGGAAAGATAAAGTATCTTACGTTTATTTTGACACCCAATCTAAAGCGATGGAAAAGAGGACGATTTCACCACCTGAAGTACTATTATCACTTGATGTGATGTAGGAAGAATTAAGATGTAAGTATTTAATTAAGGTGGTGGATTGGCTTTCTTCAAGGCCTTTGGAGTAGGGGTTCTTTGCAAATGAATGAAGTAAAGAAGAGTTCCCAACAACAAATTGTAAATTGTGGAAATAGATAAGGACATGGGAATAATACCTGGTAAATTTCATCTTTTGCGGGTGTCAAGTTCTTGGAACTCGTGTATGTAGCTACGCTTGACGTTGATCTGACATAACTCTTTGATGGAATCTCGTTAAACATGATCTGTGAGGTTTCGACGAGAAGTTGGAGGTTTATTTGTTGACTTCCCCTTCTCGCCGCGAGCTGAAAAGGAATAAGGTCATTTATGCAAAATATTTGATTAAGGCCTACGCTGAAGGTATGAAAAACACTAGAAAGGGGGGTTTGAATAGGTTTTAAGTTTAAAAACTTTCCCTTTAAGATTTTAGCAAATCTTCTAAGTAACTAAGACAAAACGTGCAAGAGATAAAGAGAGGAGAAAATCACATAAGTGTTTTATCCTGATTCACTTGATAAATCCCTCAAGCTAGTCCAGTCCACCCGTTAAGGTGATTTCTTCCTTCGTAGAATGAAGGTAATCCATTAATCAAAGATTGTTACAACTGCACTAGCACACCTTGCTCAGTGACTTACAAATCTAAGAACTAGCAACACTAAGACAAACAAGTCTTAGTCTTCTCAAGGAATCTGACCTACCTGGTTCCTTAAGGAAATACAAACAAAGTTTGTGAAAAGTTTGGGTTTACAATGAGTTGGTTCTAAACAAACAGGAGTAAACACAATAAGAACAATGAAAAAATATTTCTAAGGTATTCGCTGGTAAGTTTCACTTGGATTGCACAATATTTTCTTAGTCAATTTCTTCTCTCTTCAGCCTTTAAATACTCCAAGGTGAAAGTTTTGTATCCGTTGGAAGGCAATTCTGGAAATTCCAGAACCTGTTGTGGCTGAAGCTCGTTAGGTAAGGCGACAGAATAGTACACTGCTTTTGTACTATTGAAAATTACATTTGCCTTATCCTAGTTGACTTCTGATCTTTGGAGACGCTTCGTGTTGGAACTTGTGAAGCAACTTGATCAAAGTCACGAGGAAGCTTGGATCCTCTAACCTTCATAACTTCTGCATCTGAACCGTTCACTCAGAACTTCTGGTCTTCAAAATCAGAAGTACTTTGGTCTTGAGAGCCAGATTTCTCTGGGTCTTGAGAATCTTCAAGTCTTCAGCTTCTGGACCGTTCGCTCAGAACTTCTGGTCTTCATAATCTTCAGCACCTGAATCTTCATAGCCCACATCAGAGCTTTAATCTTCAGAACATCTGAAGCATTGACAACCGTTCAGAAGAACGTAGTGAGTGCAGAAGCGTCTCAATGGTTACCATTTGGTCTTTATCTTCTGATGAATATGTCTTTGGATCAGAATCAGAACCTGATTGTCAAACACTTAAAAGATAAACGTTAGAGTACCATAATTGTTCATACACAAATATAAGCTTGTTATCACCAAACATAGAGTTGTACAACCTGACCAAATCTTGGTCTTACATACACATTATGAATATTTCTTGGCTTCCTCATATTTGTCTTCTTCTGCATCAAGATTCATAAACTCATATTTTGATTTCTTATTTCTCTCTAGAGTAATGCTTTAAGAGTTCATTTTTCGAGTCTGTATAGAATTTGACGAATGGAAAATGTGAAGACTCGGTAAGGTAAAATAGAAACGTTTTTCAAAAATAAGGGGAGAACTTTTCGTAATTACATGAGATCGAGTTCGCAAGGCCCTTCTTTTCAGACTTTGCTTCCTGGGCCGGGAGTTTTGGTTCTTGCCACTATTGCTTCCAACATTCGATAGTCTCTATTGGGTTTGAATCGAGATAGTTGTGGTTTTACATTAACAATCAAATATGAAGAAGTGGAAAAAATATGTTAAACCCTGAATGGGAAGTTTACTGCGGAAAATATACTTGAAGTAATGCAAAGATGGTGCTCAGCAAAGTAGTACATTGAGCATTTCTTCAAAGTTACCCTATCACAAAGTGGCTTAAATGAATTATCGACTCTGTCTAAGGAAGAAAACAAAATCCACTTTCGGAGCACAACGGGAAAATCCAAAGAAAACTTGAAGTTTGGAAAAGGCAGAAAGTTGGGGAAACGCATCCTCAAGGAAAATTTGTATTTGTCTTTAAAAGGAGGAAATCAAATTTTCAAAACACTTGCTTCGAGTTTCCTTATTATAGCTTAAGCCGCCTCGTGAAGGGTATTCTTTATTTGACAAGGTATGTACAAAACTTGGAAGTATCTTTGAAATGATTGAATTTATTTTACATGCGTACCTCGACTATTCCTAGAGGGATCTCCTTTCTACACACCAAGAGTTGTTGTTATATTATCGAGACACACCTAAAGGGGTATCTTGATAGGATCATAATAATAAGTCTACCAGTCCTCAAATAATTTAGTGCAAAAGTAAGATAATTCAAAGGGAACTTGAGTAAGTTCAGGGAATCTTTCCGTATAATCCTAAAGAGTATGCGCCCAACTTTCAAAGCTATCAACAAAAACATCAATGGGAATTGTTTCTTTATATGTGAAGAGTTTTGCAGGACGAAGTTGGCTCAGCTCAAATTTGTCTGATACAAGTTGAGGTTGAAGGTCAAACAGGTCTAAAGGTAAAAGAGAAACTTTTGCGAGATAAAACGATTTGCAAATTTAAGTCTCGTTGCTGAGTGGGTTGAAGGATTTCTAAACCACGCTAGGTTTTTTAAACTCGAGGAAGAGTTTCTAAACCACGCTAGGTTTTTTAAATTCGGATGCTAGAAGGCGTTACCTTCAGGAAGAGTTTTTTAAACTCGAGGAAGCAAGCCAAATATATTTTGAAGTCTTCCCAAGCGGATCTTTTATCATCTAAAGGAGTAAGGTGAGAGAGTCTTTGACCCTCAGCATACTGAAGAACATCATCAAGAGCAACCATAAGGAGTTTTGACTCAAAAATGATATTCATCCAGAGCTTCATCCAACCATTCCTAAAAACCGTCGTTGATCATATTCGAATGGTAGTTACTAGTAACTGCTACAAAAAGCAAACTGAAGCGGTTTGAACTACTGCAAAATGTACATATAACTGTTGAAATTTGCCTATTTTATTGTTTTGTCTTCAAGCTCATAATGTCTAAAATTCTAATCCATCAAAAATTTCTTACCAACATGTTGTGGGAGGTGTTTCTCCTGCATGATACTTACCATCTCAAATACCCTCAAACAATGACAAATGACTCTAAGTTCATACAAATATTTAGCCTAAATTAAATCTCTTCCAAAATTCAATTGGTTAATTTTCATCATTAATCAATTTTGTATTGATAAAAGACAATTGTTTTATGTTGGTTCAGGATCATAGATAGGAAAAATGACCATGGTAGAAGGGGATTATATTACTGTCATCAAGGACATAGAAAAATAAAAGTAGAAGTTTTTTTCCCCATTAAGTAGCATTTTCATCTGCAATTGAAGGGGTTATTTATATCTAAGTCAATTTAGTTACTAATGCCTCGTATGTGCTCGAAAAAAATTGTCGTTAGTAGGTTTCCGACAAACAAAGCCACTAGTAAGTTACTAACGATCTTATGCAACTGTAACGTATATACTACTTTATAAAATACCATTAGTTATTGTTGCCTACAAGGTGTCTACTAATGACCTTGTGGTCATGGATAACCTCTTGAATAAATTTGTTATTACATACAACGTCCGATTGTTACCGACGGTCTTTAGTCATATAAGTAATGACAAGTTTTTTCTGTATTGTATTGAGCTGCAACAAATGTTTTTCAGATTTCATGCTTAATTTTAATTCAGGCTTAAATATGTTTTTGGTCCTATGTATAGGAAATTTTTTGTTTTGGTTCAAATTTTATTTTATTTTGTTTGAATCCTCAATTTTCTCTCATTTTGCTCGATTGAGTCATAATTTGGTTATTATGCTCCCTACTTTTTATGGCAAAGAACTATTTTACTTTTAAATAGAACATACTTTCTTGCCATTTCAAAAAAGATTAGTTATGTTAAAAATATGATACTAATATACCTCTAGCAGTGAATTGTGCATTTTATATGAACCTTACTTTTGTTACATTGCACAATAACCACTAGAATGTGGTAATAATATACATAACATCCCTGCAATACAACTCAAATTTCAAGCCATGAACATATCTTCTTCTAAAGAAATTTAGATCTAAGCAACTACCCGCGATAAAGGTTTCTTTTCTTTCTTCTCAGTAATCAACGACGATGTTCTATTCTATATTTGAGGGTTGCAAGCTACTCATCAAACATACTTTAGAATATTTTGTTTTGTACTAAGGTTTTCCATAGGGTGGTTATGAACGGGTTCAGAAAAACGTCGTGGTTCGTCAAGTTAAAACTACCACAGGCCCATGATTGCCACTATTCCTTTGCGTCCTTTAGTTTGGTCGTATTTTAGGTCGGGTTTTGCACGTGCGGTGAAGTTTGTCTAATAAATGGTAACCGACGAGACAAAAAAATGGATGAGGAGGAAAACAAACTGATTAAATTTGATGGAACCGAAAAAAATAAAGTAGAGTAGTTCATTGTCATATATGTCATATTTCCATAAATCTAGAAAATTGTTTAAAAAAAAGATCAAAAAAAGAGAAAAAAAGATCACATAAAAAATACAAGAGGATGATGATCAATCTGACTTTGTTGCGCTTTCACCCCATCATGTGGTTAGTACCTGGTGGTGGTTCAAGGAGAAAACACGACATTGGTGCTCGTAGATGACAAAAAGGTAGCGCCTTCGTATGTCGTGGCCTGTGGGGAGTGGATTTACGTGAGAAGACAATAGATCCAGAGATGACAAGAGCATTGAGCGGATTGAACGAAGCATAAATCGTCTTCTTCTGTGAAGCTATTTCTAGATCTAGAGATGGGAAGTGCAAAAAGACGGCATGACGGCATATCCAGAGATAGGACTTGCGGACAACGGTGATGCAGCGAAAGAAAAGCGAGCTCGATCGAGAGCTCCCTTCGCGATGGAAGCTTGTGATGATTGCTATTCGTGACGACCAAATCGAGCAGCACGGTGGGTTGAAGAAGCTAGCACATGGCGGTTGGTTGCGGCATACAGGAGAGGGTTTGAGTCCTATAGGCTAATAGAAGCAACTAGTTTTTGTTTATTGTTGAGAGATGACAAAAGGAGAAGAGAAGTTGTGAGGCGCCACCGTCGTAAGGAGAGGAGAAGAGTAGGAATCAATGGATTTTTTATTTGAACTGAGAGAGAAAGAGGAGGCGTGGTTATGGCTAGGTTAAATTAATTAAATGAGTGGATGTGACTAGGTTAAATCTGATAGGGTCTTTTTTTTAACACTTCCTCAGTAAGAACGGAGTTAGGCTTAGCTACCGTCCAAAGTCCAAACCCACATGAACCCATAGAATTGGACTAGTTAAATCCGTGGCCGAACTGAATCGGCCCATTCAGTTAAAAAACCACTAATATGCTCGGGTTTGGTTCGCTTCGGCCCCTTTTTGATACAGCAACTAATAAAACTTGTGTAATCCACCAAAATTTCTATCTAATAGTTTTTATTTTTCCTAAGGACCTAACAAACCAAAATTAAATTGTAAGGTATAGGACTTAATAGTGGGCAGAATATGTTTTAATCTCCTCCATTCAATAAAATAATATTAAAACCTAATGGTTCTAAATCTTTGTCCATGGGTGGACCAATTTTTTCTTGATCCATATACTAGACAAAGTCCGGAATAAAACCCCACAAATTATTTGTTAAGAGTTGTTATCTTTTTGAAAGGGTTCTTATCTAGCTATATATTAATTAAGCTCTTAATTTGCTAAGTTTCTACAATGGGGTGTTTGCGTCTTTAGCATTATCTTGGCCAATCCACAAAACTGCCAAAATCACTTGCGGATAAAACAGGCAAAGCAAATTAGGTATGAAAAGGACATAATTAACACACGTATGTTTATAATTATTTCAATCATTAATGTAACCGGATAATAGAAACAATAGATTCTACAGTTCAAACATTTAACCACACATTCACTTATTTCTCTTTTTTGGCATACACCTTGCTGGAAAGTGGAACATAGAGAGATTATTGTGCGTCTCTCGTCATAGTGGGTTTTCATTTTCGAATTAAATAAGTAATAAGTTACTCAACATATCACTCATCTTAAGGGTATAAATATGGAGAATGCTAGTGTAATCAAAGCACACCCAACTTCACTACTACTTCTCAAAAACAAAGAGATCTATCTAGAGAGAGAGGTAATAAATTTAAGATGGGTGTGACAACGTGTTGTGACAAGGTGCATTCATGGTTCCGCGATTCAAAAGCGCTTTTGATAATCATAAGCCTGCAATTTGGCTCTGCTGGGATGTATGTTATCACCAAGGATGCTCTTAACAAAGGAATGAGTCATTATGTGTTTGTTGTTTACCGTAATATCATCGCCACTATAGTTCTTGGTCCCTTCGCATTTTTTCTTGAAAGGTTATAATTTCCCTTCTTCTCTTATTCATACTTAACATCGAGCATGCATGCGTGCATGTTCCACACACATTTTTACTACTTGATGAATATAATATGCATAAGACCTAGCTTTTCATTGTGTGATCAATAGTTGGAAGAGAGGGTGTTTCTATTTTTTACTTCCAGAAAAAACGGTTGGATTGATATTGACTACGTATGTCACATGATTTTGTAATCGTATTTGTTAAAATTGTGCGTTTCTTTTTAATTATATGAATATTATAAGATTTTACTGAAATAAACTCAACTTCAACATCATAAAATCATATGAATTTTGGGTTGTCTAAATGACCCATGATAAAGTTTGGGTTAAATAACTCATCATCCAATCACGTTGGAGATAAATGAGTTGGAAATAAATTAATAAATAAAATATAGAAATTTCAACTCACTTATCTCCAATGTGATTGGATGATGGGTTATTTAACCCAAACTTTATCATAGGTCATTTAGACAACCTCGAAAATTTTGAAATAGCACTTCTAATGTCTATACATTTCAGTATATAGATATTATCCATTACTTTTACTATTATTTCACCATGCACCAACCATTTTTTTAGGTTACTTAGTGACTCGTGTAACTAACTATAAGTCTATTTTACCTTTTTCAGGAAAACAAGGCCCAAGATGACAATTCGGATATTTTCAGAAATTATGGCTGTGGCTTTTGTCGAGTAATATATCATCTTTAACTTGTCATATATTGTGTAAATAGATAGAGTTTTGATTTTAGTCTACCTAATTTTTAAATTTATATACGTCTCCTTTCTATTTTTGTATTCCTTTTAAACTCATATCACCAATTAATTTTCAATCATATTGTTGGTCATTTATTTTTTAGCATACATATTAACTATGCTATGTCAATTATATACAGGATAATACTTGATCAGTGCTTCACCTTCCTTGGGATGAAGATGACATCAGCCTCTTTTGCATCAGCCGTGATGAATTCCGTACCATCCATCACCTTTGTACTCGCAATCATTTTTCGGTAAGAAATTTAATCAAATTAAATTATTAATTAAGTTTTATCTACCTGAATCAAGAAAATCATATTTAATTTTAAAGTTAAAAACAGAGTTTCTCCATAAATTAATTTAAAAACATAACAAATATATTATAATTAACATGTACTGAACATGAATTACAAATATATGGTTTATAAGCGAACATGTTATTAACATGATCCATCATATAATTGGTGTACTCGTTTTTATCACTTGCTTTATTTGCTGACACATGTAGAATGCTTGAACAGAGAAATAAGCACGTAGCATGTGAATCCTACATAGATTCCACCACCAAGTTTAGGGGGGTAGTTCCTAATGACTCTTGGACATATTTAATTTTGGGCGGATTCTACCATACCCCCAATGTATGGTACACGACTGACGAGTTATGACGTGTACCAATGGGGGAGCGACACCTGGTACCGTATTTAAATATTTGTTTCAATTTTTAACATTTTCCAAAAATATAAGAAAAAGACATATTTATTATTCATTATTATTATATCCAAGTTGAGTTAAGGTTAGTGAACCCATGTGGGTCCCTCTATGGTTAACACATTTCGAGGCTTTGAATTTCTGAGAGGGAAATTGAAGTGGGTTGTCACCTTTGGAGGGAGCAGAACAAAGAGTGCACGGCGGTGAAGGCGATTATGGCAGTGAAGGCGACAACGGCGGCGAAGGCTCCACTGTAAGCAGCGAAGGCTTGTTGGTTAGCTCCTGAAGCTATTTGAAGTGTTTGTTTGTGAGTTTCTTTCGGAATTCGACATTTAGGGTTCTAAGCTCTTGTTTTGTGTTACTGTAAGTCCTTCTCCTCTTTATTTAGTTTTTGTGTGTGTTTCTTTCGATTTATGGGTTTTTCAAGTTTAGGCCTTTCTCAAATGGTGAATTTAGGTTGTGTTTGTTGTGTTGATTTAGTATAGCTTCGATTTTTTGGATCTGAAAATGTACCATTCTGAAGTTGGTTAGGTAATGGAAAGTAATGTACAATCCGGTGAAAATGGAGAGGAAGAAGCCCATGTCAGTTTAGGTAACAATGGGCATGAATTATCTGAGGAAAATGGTGGTTCTACTTGAGTGGAGGATGAGGACGATGATGGTGCTGTGTATGAGAAGAGCATATTAGATTTGACAGAAGATGATATAATGGGTATGGAATTTGATTCTGAAGAGGATGCGATTAAGTTCTACGAAAGATATGGTCAGTGTTATGGTTTTGGTGTAAGGAAAGACAATGTCTATCGTTCTGCTAAGGGTTACATTGTTACTCGTCAACTGGTATGCAGCAAAGAGGGGGTGAGGCATAGAAAATACGTGCAGCGGAGGGACCGGGTTAGAGTTTCAAAGGGAATTACCAGGGTGTCATGTCCAGCTCGCTTCCGTGTTCGCTTTGAAAGCAACTCAGGTAAGTGGAAAGTTGCTTACTTTGTCAAGAATCACAACCATGTTCTGGCACCTGTGGATAAAGTCCACTTGATTTCTTCCTTTCGGCACCTCAATGATTCTGACAAGGCTCAGATTAATAGCCTTAAGCTACATGGGGTGAGGACTTGCAACATAATGGGCTTGATGCTGGGGCAGAAAGGTAGTCATGAGGCATTGGGTTTTACGAAGAAGGATCTGTTCAATCACATTGATAAGGAGAAGCGGATAAGGGTAGGAAACGGAGATGCAGTTGCTGCTTTGTCATATTTTCAGGCTAAGGCTGAGGGTGATCCAATGTTTTTCTCCAAGTATACTAAAACTGAAGATGAAAATCTCAAAGACTTATTTTGGAGTGATGGAGTGAGCAGAGTGGATTACCATGCTTTTGGCGATGTAATTGCCTTTGACAGCACCTATAAGAGGAACAAGTATAATAAGCCTCTTGTGATTTTCTGTGGCTACAATCATCATGGGCAGACAACAGTTTTTGCTTGTGGTTTGGTTACGGATGAGTCGATCGAGACTTATAAGTGGGTTTTGGAGACATTTGCTGAGTGTATGTTTCAGAAGCACCCGAAAGGTGTTGTTACAGATGGTGATTTAGCAATGAAAGAAGCAATAAGTTGTGTCTTTCCTAATGCCCGTCACAGGTTGTGTGGTTGGCATATTCAACAAAAAGCGCTACAGAAACTTAAGAATTCAGACTTTTTGGATGATTTTAAAGTTCTGATTTATGGCAACTTCAATCCGGATAGATTTGACCATGTTTGGGCTAAGGTTATGGAGAAGTATGGATTTGGTGATGATGAGTGGTTGACAAGAATGTATGGGATGAAAGAAATGTGGGCAACTGCATTTATGAGGGACAAATTCTTTGCAGGCATAAGAACCACGTCAATGTGTGAAGGGATCAATTCATTCATCAAGAGCTATGTTCAATGTAAAAACAGTTTGATTGATTTCATTCATAATTTTGAGAGGGCTGTGAAGGAGTACCGACACAATGAGTTAGTTGCTGATTTTAACACAATGTATTCAGAACCTTTGCCCACTACTTCCCTTGGTTATATTGAGCGGGGTTTCTCCCATAAATTGACAAGGAGCATGTTCAATGAAGTTAAAACTCAGATTCAATATGTGGGTGGCTTAAATATTATCCAAAGGACTGAGGTCAATGATGTGGTGATGGTGAAGATGAACAAGGCTTTGTATGAAAGGCGTGAGTATGTGGTGTTATATGACAAGAATTCTTCAAAGTTTGTGTGTGATTGTGGTCACTTTGAGTATTATGGAATTCCTTGTTCTCACATGATATGTGCAATGAGAAATGAGAGACTGGCTGAAGTTCCTGATAGTCTTATTTGTAAACGGTGGTCAAGGACGGCTAAGGTGGACTACATGACTCAGATTAATGACACTGTTACTGGCAATGATTCAAAGAAATTGGCGATGTTAAGGAGGGGTGTGCTTTCTGCTGCTTGCAACATACTAAGTGAAATAGCTTGTGAGAATGTGAATGATTTCTCTCAAGTCTTGCAGGACATATATAAGTTGGCTGACAGTGTTCAAAGGCGTAGGGTGGGAAACAAAACCATCCGCACTGGACCATTCTTGATTGGTGATCCCGCTGTGGTGATCACAAAGGGGCGCAAGAAGAAAGGTGGGAAAAAGACAAGGTTGTGCTCAAGATGCAGAATGCCTGGTCATACAATTCGCACATGCCCGGAAATGCGTGAAGGTCAAGGAGTTGGTTCCCACGACACTGCTATGAGTGATTCATCTGTGGAGCTTGATGATGTTAGTATACATTTGGAGTTCTTAAACTATAATATTTTATTCTACTTGTTTCAGTTTAGTAGTGATTTAAAATTAATTTGTGTGTGTAGGTTGATGAGGTATTGCCATATAATGTAACTATGCCTGGAGTCTCCTCACTTGAAGTTGCTGGAAAAGGCAAAGGCAAGGTATTATCCTTGTGGGCCATCTTTGTTTCATTCATTTTTGATCAGTACATGTCCATGAGCATTTTAGATTTAACTTTGTTTTACAGGATCAGAGTGTTAACGAAGCTTGTTCTCAAGATTTGAATTATCCTTTTATGACTCCTTTGACCCAGGAGTATTTTCATCCTGGAATGAACATCATGGATGGGTTCACTTTGCCATCATACCCTGGGATTCGCATATGTGAACCTGGATCTTCTACACAAGTCCCAACTGTAAGTGTGAATGTGTTCTTGAAAGGGATTAAATTTTGTCTGCCAAGATTATGTTTTCAGATTTTGTAACCAATGTTGGCAAAATCTATAGCAAAATCGCAAAATCCTAAGATTTTACGATTTTGCAGCACTGTTCCGATTCAAATTGCATGCAAAATCTTTTTTTGGTGGAATCCCGTAGAATCTTAGATTTTAATCGTAAAATCGTAAAATCCTATTGAATCTTACGATTCTAGTATTTTTTTAATTTTTGAAGCTGATTCCTAAAATTGGGGAAACTAGAGAGTTTTTTTACTTTGTGGAAAAAACAACCCACCACCCAGCATTTAGGGGATTTCAAAATTGAAGCTCTAATTGATTGTAGTTGCCAAATTTGAATGGTTCATTGACAAGAATTAATAACTGATTGTATATTTTGAAAAATCAACTCATGTGACCGTTTTCATGCCTCTAATTGCCTATTTAATTCACTCATAGTAGAGTGAATTGAATCACGCATTCATGCTCTGTTTTCTGTAGTCTCTATCTAGGTCTCTTCTTCTTATGTTTTCTCTTCATTCTTCAACATCTTTGTTTTCCTTCATTCTTAGTACTCTTATGATTTTGGATTGAGATTATGACTTATATGGATGTTAATCTAATGAATTTTTATTCCAATTTTTGTTAAATGATGTGACTTACAAGATATCAATGCTATTTTTTTGTTTTTCTATTCATGGTACAATCTTACGATTCAATTTACGATTATACGATTATCCGATTTTGAACCCCCTCTCCGATTCTACGTAGAATCTAGTTTTTCACAACATTGTTTGTAACTAAACTATTGTTGTGACACAGTTTGTGGGTTGCTTAAATGAAGTTGAGCGGAAGGCCAAGGCTGCACGCATTTATGTTAGCGATAGCAGTGGAGAAGATTGATGTCGTTGGGGATGATGATGCGGAGGAGTAGATGGTGAAGACACTTTGATTGACTGTAGTTTAGGTTGTGGTAGTTTTTGGATTGATTAATGGAAATGTTGATACCTAATAGCATACACTTTAATTAATTTGCACTGTGTTCTGTTGGTGCCAGCCACATGTGTTGTTATTCAATGCATTTAACTTAGGTGCCTTTAACTTAACTTATACTTATTAACTACGCTAATAACTGGAATAAAAATTTATTTGAAAAAAAAATACACACAATGACTCAATGGGATTCGAACCCGGGTCATGGGACTTAAAAGACATTGCATTTATCACCAGGGCCAGCCACATTTGTTGCTATTCAATGCATTTAAATTATACTTATTAACTTAGCAATTAACTGGAATAAAAATTGATTTGAAAAAAAAATACACACAATGACTCAATAGGATTCGAACCCATGTCATGGGACTTAAAAGACATTGCATTTACCACCAGGGCCAGCCACATTTGTTGCTATTCAATGCATTTAAATTATACTTATTAACTTAGCAATTAACTGGAATAAAAATTGATTTGAAAAAAAAATACACACAATGACTCAATGGGATTCGAACACATGTCATGGGACTTAAAAGACATTGCATTTACCACCAGGGCCAGCCACATTTATCGTTATACAATGCATTTAAATTAATACTTATTAACTTAGCAATTAACTGGAATAAAAATTGATTTGAAAACAAAATACACACAATGACTCAATGGGATTCGAACCCATGTCATGAGACTTAAAAGACATTGCATTTACCACTAGGGCCAGCCACATTTATCGTTATGCAATGCATTTAAGTTAATACTTATTAACTTAGCAATTAACTGGAATAAGAATCGAGTGTGCATCCGTGAGTTCTTATACTTAGGTCAAGAGCGGCGTGCATCCCTAATCTCACTCTCTTAGGGCTACCTTCCACCAAGGCTAACCTTTAGTGACTGATTAGGGTACCCGATGGGGTAGGTGGACCGAATCGAGTGTGCATCCGTGAGTTCTTATACTTAGGTAAAGAGCGGCGTGCATCCCTAATCTCACTCTCTTAGGGCTACCTTCCACCAAGGCTAACCTTTAGTGACTGATTAGGGTACCCGATGGGGTAGGTGGACCGAATCGAGTGTGCATCCGTGAGTTCTTATACTTAGGTCAAGAGCGGCGTGCATCCCTAATCTCACTCTCTTAGGGCTACCTTCCACCAAGGCTAACCTTTAGTGACTGATTAGGGTACCCGATGGGGTAGGTGGACCGAATCGAGTGTGCATCCGTGAGTTCTTATACTTAGGTCAAGAGCGGCGTGCATCCCTAATCTCACTCTCTTAGGGCTACCTTCCACCAAGGCTAACCTTTAGTGACTGATTAGGGTACCCGATGGGGTAGGTGGACCGAATCGAGTGTGCATCCGTGAGTTCTTATACTTAGGTCAAGAGCGGCGTGCATCCCTAATCTCACTCTCTTAGGGCTACCTTCCACCAAGGCTAACCTTTAGTGACTGATTAGGGTTCCCGATGGCGTAGGTGGACCGAATCGAGTGTGCATCCGTGAGTTCTTATACTTAGGTCAAGAGCGGCGTGCATCCCTAATCTCACTCTCTTAGGGCTACCTTCCACCAAGGCTAACCTTTAGTGACTGATTAGGGTACCCGATGGCGTAGGTGGACCGAATCGAGTGTGCATCCGTGAGTTCTTATACTTAGGTCAAGAGCGGCGTGCATCCCTAATCTCACTCTCTTAGGGATAACCTTTAGTGACTGATTAGGGTACCCGATGGCGTAGGTGGACCGAATCGAGTGTGCATCCGTGAGTTCTTATACTTAGGTCAAGAGCGGCGTGCATCCCTAATCTCACTCTCTTAGGGCTACCTTCCACCAAGGCTAACCTTTAGTGACTGATTAGGGTTCCCGATGGGGTAGGTGGACCGAATCGAGTGTGCATCCGTGAGTTCTTATACTTAGGTCAAGAGCGGCGTGCATCCCTAATCTCACTCTCTTAGGGCTACCTTCCACCAAGGCTAACCTTTAGTGACTGATTAGGGTACCCGATGGGGTAGGTGGACCGAATCGAGTGTGCATCCGTGAGTTCTTATACTTAGGTCAAGAGCGGCGTGCATCCCTAATCTCACTCTCTTAGGGCTATCATCCACCAAGGCTAACCTTTAGTGACTGATTAGGGTACCCGATGGGGTAGGTGGACCGAATCGAGTGTGCATCCGTGAGTTCTTATACTTAGGTCAAGAGCGGCGTGCATCCCTAATCTCACTCTCTTAGGGCTACCTTCCACCAAGGCTAACCTTTAGTGACTGATTAGGGTTCCCGATGGCGTACGTGGACCGAATCGAGTGTGCATCCGTGAGTTCTTATACTTAGGCCAAGAGCGGCGTGCATCCCTAATCTCACTCTCTTAGGGCTACCTTCCACCAAGGCTAACCTTTAGTGACTGATTAGGGTACCCGATGGCGTAGGTGGACCGAATCGAGTGTGCATCCGTGAGTTCTTATACTTAGGTCAAGAGCGGCGTGCATCCCTAATCTCACTCTCTTAGGGCTAACCTTTAGTGACTGATTAGGGTACCCGATGGCATAGGTGGACCGAATCGAGTGTGCATCCGTGAGTTCTTATACTTAGGTCAAGAGCGGCGTGCATCCCTAATCTCACTCTCTTAGGGCTACCTTCCACCAAGGCTAACCTTTAGTGACTGATTAGGGTACCCGATGGCGTAGGTGGACCGAATCGAGTGTGCATCCGTGAGTTCTTATACTTAGGTCAAGAGCGGCATGCATCCCTAATCTCACTCTCTTAGGGCTAACCTTTAGTGACTGATTAGGGTACCCGATGGCGTAGGTGGACCGAATCGAGTGTGCATCCGTGAGTTCTTATACTTAGGTCAAGAGCGGCGTGCATCCCTAATCTCACTCTCTTAGGGCTAACCTTTAGTGACTGATTAGGGTACCCGATGGCGTAGGTGGACCGAATCGAGTGTGCATCCGTGAGTTCTTATACTTAGGTCAAGAGCGGCGTGCATCCCTAATCTCACTCTCTTTGGGCTACCTTCCACCAAGGCTAACCTTTAGTGACTGATTAGGGTTCCCGATGGGGTAGGTGGACCGAATCGAGTGTGCATCCGTGAGTTCTTATACTTAGGTCAAGAGCGGCGTGCATCCCTAATCTCACTCTCTTAGGGCTACCTTCCACCAAGGCTAACCTTTAGTGACTGATTAGGGTTCCCGATGGCGTAGGTGGACCGAATCGAGTGTGCATCCGTGAGTTCTTATACTTAGGTCGAGAGGGGCGTGCATCCCTAATCTCACTCTCTTAGGGCTACCTTACACCAAGGCTAACCTTTAGTGACTGATTAGGGTTCTCGATGGCGTAGGTGGACCGAATCGAGTGTGCATCCGTGAGTTCTTATACTTAGGTCAAGAGCGGCGTGCATCCCTAGTCTCACTCTCTTAGGGCTACCTTCCACCAAGGCTAACCTTTAGTGACTGATTAGGGTTCCCGATGGCGTAGGTGGACCGAATCGAGTGTGCATCCGTGAGTTCTTATACTTAGGTCGAGAGGGGCGTGCATCCCTAATCTCACTCTCTTAGGGCTACCTTCCACCAAGGCTAACCTTTAGTGACTGATTAGGGTACCCGATGGCGTAGGTGGACCGAATCGAGTGTGCATCCGTGAGTTCTTATACTTAGGTCAAGAGCGGCGTGCATCCCTAATCTCACTCTCTTAGGGCTAACCTTTAGTGACTGATTAGGGTACCCGATGGCGTAGGTGGACCGAATCGAGTGTGCATCCGTGAGTTCTTATACTTAGGTCAAGAGCGGCGTGCATCCCTAATCTCACTCTCTTAGGGCTACCTTCCACCAAGGCTAACCTTTAGTGACTGATTAGGGTACCCGATGGCGTAGGTGGACCGAATCGAGTGTGCATCCGTGAGTTCTTATACTTAGGTCGAGAGGGGCGTGCATCCCTAATCTCACTCTCTTAGGGCTACCTTCCACCAAGGCTAACCTTTAGTGACTGATTAGGGTACCCGATGGCGTAGGTGGACCGAATCGAGTGTGCATCCGTGAGTTCTTATACTTAGGTCAAGAGCGGCGTGCATCCCTAATCTCACTCTCTTAGGGCTAACCTTTAGTGACTGATTAGGGTACCCGATGGCGTAGGTGGACCGAATCGAGTGTGCATCCGTGAGTTCTTATACTTAGGTCGAGAGGGGCGTGCATCCCTAATCTCACTCTCTTAGGGCTACCTTCCACCAAGGCTAACCTTTAGTGACTGATTAGGGTACCCGATGGCGTAGGTGGACCGAATCGAGTGTGCATCCGTGAGTTCTTATACTTAGGTCAAGAGCGGCGTGCATCCCTAATCTCACTCTCTTAGGGCTAACCTTTAGTGACTGATTAGGGTACCCGATGGCGTAGGTGGACCGAATCGAGTGTGCATCCGTGAGTTCTTATACTTAGGTCAAGAGCGGCGTGCATCCCTAATCTCACTCTCTTAGGGCTACCTTCCACCAAGGCTAACCTTTAGTGACTGATTATGGTTCCCGATGGGGTAGGTGGACCGAATCGAGTGTGCATCCGTGAGTTCTTATACTTAGGTCAAGAGCGGCGTGCATCCCTAATCTCACTCTCTTAGGGCTACTTTCCACCAAGGCTAACCTTTAGTGACTGATTAGGGTTCCCGATGGCGTAGGTGGACCGAATCGAGTGTGCATCTGTGAGTTCTTATACTTAGGTCGAGAGGGGCGTGCATCCCTAATCTCACTCTCTTAGGGCTACCTTACACCAAGGCTAACCTTTAGTGACTAATTAGGGTTCTCGATGGCGTAGGTGGACCGAATCGAGTGTGCATCCGTGAGTTCTTATACTTAGGTCAAGAGCGGCGTGCATCCCTAATCTCACTCTCTTAGGGCTACCTTCCACCAAGGCTAACCTTTAGTGACTGATTAGGGTTCCCGATGGCGTAGGTGGACCGAATCGAGTGTGCATCCGTGAGTTCTTATACTTAGGTCGAGAGGGGCGTGCATCCCTAATCTCACTCTCTTAGGGCTACCTTCCACCAAGGCTAACCTTTAGTGACTGATTAGGGTACCCGATGGCGTAGGTGGACCGAATCGAGTGTGCATCCGTGAGTTCTTATACTTAGGTCAAGAGCGGCGTGCATCCCTAATCTCACTCTCTTAGGGCTACCTTCCACCAAGGCTAACCTTTAGTGACTGATTAGGGTTCCCGATGGGGTAGGTGGACCGAATCGAGTGTGCATCCGTGAGTTCTTATACTTAGGTCAAGAGCGGTGTGCATCCCTAATCTCACTCTCTTAGGGCTACCTTCCACCAAGGCTAACCTTTAGTGACTAATTAGGGTTCCCGATGGCGTAGGTGGACCGAATCGAGTGTGCATCCGTGAGTTCTTATACTTAGGTCGAGAGCGGCGTGCATCCCTAATCTCATTCTCTTAGGGCTACCTTCCACCAAGGCTAACCTTTAGTGACTGATTAGGGTTCCCGATGGCGTAGGTGGACCGAATCGAGTGTGCATTCATTTATTTTTTTTAAATTTGAACAAATTTACATATTCAATTCATTTATTTTATGGGTATTGAAAATTCAGTGCATTAATATTTTACTAGTTTACAAATTTTGTATTTTTTTTATTTTTAAAAATCAAAAGTTGTATTTACGTTTTATGCATTATGTATACTTTCAAAATACTCTTTAGTATTTAGTATTAATATCGAAATTTTTTAATATATTTAAGTGGGTTTTTAAATCAAATAATTGAGGCAGAGATTTTTTATATAATCAAGTGGGATTTTAAACCATTTAAGTGATGCACAGATTTTGCAGCCCTAATTAAGTGGGTTTTTAAATCAATTTTGGAAGAAATCACATTTTGAAGACAAAAATTATTTAAAAAAGAAAAGTGTAAAGGTCATTATGAGCTGTTCAAACGTGACCCTCGAATCACGAGTATACCCCTATTATTTCACGCAGGTGGGCGATTTCGCCCCTATTAAATGGCCTATTATAACGAGTATGCCCCTACTTTTTTGTCCCAGAATATCCATTATGCCCCTATATCAACACCGGAAATGACCAGTTTGCCCCTACTTTTGGCTAAAAATGTCAGATTCAATGTGTTGGAACGCGGGAAGTCATGAGTGCAACAGGCGGCATAGGGTACAATCAAATCAATCAGAAGAAGAAGTGGAAAGGTTTATGGAGTTGGAGTTTATTTTCAATTTTCAATAGCAATTTACACTTGACCCACTTCATTTTAGTGAGAAATCATCAGCCAAGCCGTCGTTTGGCCTCAACCATGCCAGCTAGCGTGATGAGGCTATATAAAGCTTCTCTAGACTCGAGTCTAGACGTTTTGACACCCAATCCTCACCGCAAAACCCACCGGAAAACCCACCACCACAAAACCCATCATCGCCGGCGAAGACATGACTGGAAGAGGAAAAACCCCTCGGAGAATGACCACGAGGAAGAGAAGGACTCGAGATGTTGACTCGATCACCTCTCCTTTGAAGTCTCGCACCCACCCAACCCTTTCCATCCATTCTGTCAGGCCAAGGAAGATACCGTCCATCATCACCATATCTTCCAGGTTTGTTCGCTACTAAGGTGGTTTTGTTTTCTTTGAAATACATCGTCATGTGATAGTGGATTCTAACTTGTATTTTTTTTTTCTTTTTGCATGACATGGTTCGTGAAGCCGTCATGAGGTGAAAGGAAAAGGTATCGACCATGATGAACACCCACTGCTTAGGCCTGAGGTCTGTACAGGGAAGGAAAGCCCCAATGAAAAGGTATGTTCAAGTTTAGATTTGTAGGATTTCTGTTGTTATGGTTTTTTAGGGTTTCGGTTGAGGTTTTTGGCACAAATATTTTCCTTATTTCTGATTCTGATTTTGTCATAAACCAACAAATCTACGACAAATCTGCCATATCTTTTCATTATCTTCTTCCACTGAAGTTGACAAATGTATTTTACTATTAAGTCAAATGCGAAGTCAAAATGGTTTTTTTTTATTCAAGGTCAAAAGGGGGGTTTATTTAGGGTTTTGAAAGTGATTGTTGGTATAGAAGGAAACTCCCATGTGAAAGTGATTTTGTAGGGTTTCGGGTTTGTTTGTTTGTTTTTTCCTATAAAGTGATTGTTGGTATAAAAGGAAAAGGAAAAGGAAGGCCTAAAAGGAAACTCCCATGTGTGTGCAGTATCTGACTTTGGTTTAAAAGGACCCTACCTGGCTTATTTGTTCTTTATCATGTGATGTGTCTTGTTTGTCATTTACTTGTGAAGAAGATTCTTCTTCCTGACTTTTCTGTCTTCACATTTTTTGTCATATACAAATGACTTCCTTTTCACAGTACTTGGAAACCTTTATGGCACCAACCTCTATTACCTTACCATGTGTTTAGTGTTTAATTTAATTATTTGTCCTTTGCTGACAACTTCAAAAAAACCTTCTGTGATAAAGAGTGAGTGAGAGAGAATGAAAGTGGTGGCATTTCTTTCTCATAATGATGTCTGACTGTGACTCTGATTTCAGTTTTAACTTTTCTCATTATTTATGCCCACCTTGCAATAACTTTTCTCATTATTTCTGACAACCCTGTGCAGGATGTTCTAAATACAGTGACTGGATTGAAGGAAGATGTCAACAAGCTCATGCATGTTGTTGGGTTCTTAGCAAATGCTTGGTGCAGCCAAAACACCATAAGTTCTCATACAGCCACACCAGAGAAACCAATTTCAGTAGGAACTGAATATGTTATCACCCCAAAGTACTCTCTCCGAACTGCAGCTACTGAAGAAATCCTTCACAAATTCTTGAAGACCAACCCAACAAATGAGAAAGCTAAACCCACAGATGTAAGTGGACTGGTGAAGAAGCTGTTCTCTCCATCTGAGTTTCAAACCATACACCCTGTTCCACTAGGCACCAAGACAGCTACCCCTTCCTTTAAGCCAAATGACATGGATCCCACCAAGACAGCAACTCCTTCATCAAAACCAAATGACAACACTCCTTTGTGCACTCCAGTCCCTCCAATTGATCCATTATATATTCCCTCTGTAAGTTCTTTATGACTCTCTCCATATGTGAATGACTATTATTTATTTTAATTTTAGCATTTTAGCAGACATTGACTACTTTATTTATAATTTATTTGTGTTTGAATCAGTGGCTGCTTAGCTTGTTTGGACCTGCTGTGACAGAGTCCCTAAGCTACATGGAGGCTGCTGTGGCTTGCTATATCTTTAAGAGGTGTACTGCTGGAAGTGCAGACAGGTAGATAGTAGATTAGTTTAATAATTTTTCTTATACAATATATATCTACAATATATATCTTTTAGTATTTTATTTTTAATAATTATTAATCTTTATTATTGTTAAACACAGCAAGGAGACAATCATCAAACCAATCCTGAATAATGTTGATGGTACTCGCCGCATTATGCAATTCCTGAAGCCCAAAAAGAGTGTTGACCAAGAAATCATAAACTTGACTGCCTGCATGTTGACATACACTGAAAGAGCCTTCAACAAGAATCAAACCACTTGGTTCTTGCCTACTTACTTCTCAGTAAGTTTTCCCTCTGTAGTAGAAATATGTTAGTTAGTTAATGTTATATTATTCCATGCATTAATTGTCTGCCTTTTCTTATTTGACAGCAATACATCCTTGGTTGGACAACCCATCCCCGAAGCATGACTATCCATCAGCAAAGAAGCTTCATGGGAAAGATAGAAGTCTTGACAAAAGTTTGTTACCTATGACTTCTATCTACCTATGTCAATGTAAATAAAACTCTAACTATCAATGTATGCATTTTTTGACATTATGTTAGGTGTTTGTGCCGATGAATGACAACAACGAGCACTGGTACTTGATTGTGTTTGACTTTGAGAATCAAGAAGTAGTCCTATTAGACTCGTTCCCTCAATCTGATAGGCTACAGTATAGGATAACAGATGCAAAGCTAGTTGTAAGTCTTCACATCTATTTTTTTTTTGTCTTATCCGCTGTGGTTCAGCTACATGTGTTTATCATTAAAGCTACACTAATTCACTCTGCATTCATTCAGGCACTCTACATGGAGGTCATGCTCAGGGACAGCACATTCTACCAGCTTGAAACAACTCCAAGGCCATGTTGCTCCCAGTTTAGGGTTGTCATACCCCAGGGATTACCAGCGCAGAGAGCTAATTCGTAAGTGCCTCTCACTTCTAACTTTTTGTTTCATTTTAACCACTTCTAACTTTTTGTATCACTTTCATGATGAATTTTGTAGAAATGATTGTGGCATTTGGGTCGCATCTTGGATGAAGGACAGTAGAAGATGTGGTTACAATCTTCAGTTTTCTTACTTTTCTGAAACTTTAACAATTGTGCTCTGAGACTTTATGAACTGGGTACAGAACTGTGATCAATGTATGTATTTTTTGCAGGTTAACAATGGGACTCGTTTGACACTGGCATTGCAGCTTGCTCTCCACCCGTTCAACGAAATGCAGGATGTGTTGATAAGGAAGTCCTTTGACAATTATGGGACCCTGGTGAAGTCCATGTTCACTAGGAAGAATTGAACCTGCCTTTGCAAAGCTTAGCATGTTTTGAGGATGGGGAGAAAGCTGCGGTTTAGCTTTTGTGCATGTTGTTTGGAATTCTGTCTAAAATGCCCGCCCCCATGATTTTGTGCATGTTTAATTATTAATCTTGCTCTTGGACAACGTTGGCCTGTGTGCCATTATTTTCTGATCTGATCTTTGCTTGGATGTTGGAATCCTTTAACTTTATTTTCGGACAAATCTGATCTTGATCTTGCCATTTGGTTTTGGTGTCTATTTGATTTTACTTAATTAGATGCATTAATCCACTAATGATCTCGCAATGAGTTGTTTTTGGCTCATGCGTATACATTTCATTCGTATACATTTCATGTTTCATGTTTCCATACTAAACTTCATGATAGAATAATCATGCGTATACATAATCATACTTACTTCACTTCTTTTTTCAAAAAAAAAAACATAACATTTCATGTTTCATGTTTCCATACTAAACTTCATGATAGCATAAATTATGGTTCTGGGCCAAATGTAGATCATTACATAAAGACATATAAGCTACGTAGAAACATGGAACCAAAAGCTATTGCAACAAAACATATAAGTTTCAAGTCTTAAATACGTACTACATTTCAGACACTTAAACTTAACCCATTTTGCTTGCAAAAGCTATTGCAACAATCACAAGCACAATACAAACCAAAACAAACACCCAAGTGCCCCTAATAACCTGCTCATAAGCTTCCTCCCTCCTCCTTGCATCAGCTAGCAAAACTTTAAAAGTGGCTTCCTCAATCTGAGCAGCAGTGGTCTCCTTGTTACTTTGTGAATTACTCACAGTAGAATGGTTCATTTGAGGTACTTCATCCACAGCTTGAGTAGGACCTTCAGCCCAATCAAAATAATTGCACCCCTATACATTGAACTTAAACTAAGATCAAGAATTAGGAATAACACAGTATATTTCACACCAATTAGTTTAGGTTTAGTTTATTTACCCCAGTAGGGCATTGATAAAAAGTGCGCCCATAGTTGAACTTAGTCCATGACGTCTTAAGGGTCGGATAAACACCACACTTGCAACGCCTTCCATCATTAACAAAATTTCCAGATCTAGGGGAAGTAAATGATTGGGAGGCCATTTCTTAAACTACAAAACAAATACTAAGCATAAGCATAAGCAGTAAAATATAAAACTTATTTTAAGCGCAGTGCAATAGAAAACATCATTTGTCCTCAACATGAAATCATGGCCACACAACTACTAATCTAATTGCCATTGGCACCATTGCCATTATGGCGCTCAATCCTAACATGCAGAATGTTATTGGACCCATTAACAGTTCTGAAAAACAGCCGGTCGTGTTCGGCTAAAGAGTTGTCAGTGACAAACTTGTAAAACCCATCGCCAAGATGGCAATCAGTAATTCTTCCATTCCTCTTCCTCCAACAGAGCTTGCAAATGTACCACTCTTCATCCCCTTCATTCTTCAATAAAACAGATTGCCAGTTCTCTCTAAGGTGGCCACGGACATATGACCGTGGCAATGCCTGAAAAAAATAAAGTAAAAAGTTGCATTAGAGAGACATATACATATACTACAAGCATCTATCTAAAAAATACAAACATCGATGCTTACCACAGTCTGACCACCACCAGCAAGAGAACTAGTCACATTCTTCTCAAAGGTTTGAATTCCATTTTGAGGTTGGCCAGGTGCAGCAACTTCTTCCGCAGCCACAACCTCTTCAGCAGCCACAACCTCTTCAGCAGCCACAACCTCTTCCTCAGCCATAACCTCCTCCTCATGAACAAGCTCTTCCTCAGCCACAGCCACATCCTCTTCATCATTGTCAGAACTCAAGTATATAACCTCTGGGGTTGGGGGTTTTGGAGAAGGGGAATGGGTTGGTGTTTTGTTCTTCCCTTTTTCACTATGATTTGGATACGGGAAATGCTTTTTATTTTCATCATAAATTTCAACTTTGAACCTATTCCCCCCTTCATGTATGAAAACCATATCATGATCTTTTTGAAGACCATAAAATGAAACCAATATAGGAATAGCCTCAAAAAGAATCCCTTCAGACGGCCCCACCAAAACTTTCAACTTCAAACAGTTTCCCATAGGATCAGTCAGCTGCACCTCATTCTTAATTTCGTTTTTCTTACTTTCATAAAAAACCTTTGGCAATCTCATGTTAAAATCTCCCAGAATTATAGGGATTGAAAACTTTGGGGCATTTCTACGAGAGGAAGAACCACAGGGATCCATTGCTTCACAATAAAAAAATTTAGGTAGATTAAATCACCTAAAAAATTATGAATCAAAAAATTATCCACAAGCATATGTCATACACATTACCATTGAGCCACATATGTCATAACTGTAAACAACATCTACAACAGAGAAAAACCTCAACCAAAAAACAACAGAGAAAACTCAAAGAGATTACCAACCACAAACCCTATCCCAGATCAAACCCCATATCAACAAAGATTGGATTAACCCAATAATCGAAAAACAAAACCTCAAACACTAAACCCATGGCCAAACACCGCAACAATATCAACATGCAACAAAGGATCGTCAGATAATGAAAGAGAAGCGACAAAAGGATCGTGCTTTACCACCCTTCACGAACAAGACACGAACACGCACCAAAGCATGTAAACAAAACAAAAAACCAAACGATTAAAACGACAAGTAAATGGAAACCGACATCAGAGACAAAACGGAAAACTTAAACTGAAACTGAAAAACGTAACGACAAAGGAGGAAGAGAGGGGAAAGGGAAAGAGTGAGACAAACACTAAGCGGTACTTGAAGTTCAGAGGAGAAAGGACCGGCGGAGTTGCACTGAGCTTGGTCTTTGTTTGGGAATAGTAAAGCTTCTCCGGGAAGATAAAGCTGATGCAAGGGAAGATAATTTTGGGAAGGTGAAAAGTGGAGTAGTCATTCAACTCTGACTACCTGCCACCTTGGTTACTTCGGTTAACTAAGGTTAACTTTAATTTCTTTTTCCCTTTTTCGGTTATTAAAAATTGAAATAACTTAAAATAAATTCCTTGCCACCTGCACCTTTCTAATTGGTCCACGTCATACCCTAACTTATTTCTGTATCATACCTGACTCACTCGTACTTCTTAGTTCTGTATTGATTTCACTCTTTGCATGCTTTGTGATACTTGTACAATTCTTGAGACTTGTAGGTTTTTGAACCTCAGAGTTTGTTGGCTTGAAAATTTGTCCCTAGTTGTCCCTCTTGAGCTAATTGAAGATTTCTTTGTTAGCTAAATGATTGGGATGGATGATAGGTTGGATTTTGGGGAGTGTTGGTCCTTGCATTGTTTTGGAGCTAAGTAAAGTTGAAAGTGTCTCTTGCCTAAGTGAAAAATATTGAAAAAGAAGAAAAA
>NC_080041.1:30104462-30120658 GCF_012489685.1 Lotus japonicus
AATAACGTTTTCAGTATAAAACTTCCATCTTAAAGATTTTGACAAATCTTTCGAGAACTTAAGTGCTAAAGATAAGAGATAGAAAAGCACACAAGGATTTTATCCTGGTTCACTTGATAAATCACTCAAGCTACTCCAGTCCACCCGTTAAGGGATTTCTTCCTTCTTAGAATGAAGGCAATCCACTAATCAGGTAAGAGTTACAACTGCACTTGAAACCTACAAGTGACTAACAATTACACTGACTTAGCTCACACTAAGATTCACTCTCTTAGTCTTCTCTAGGATCCGATCACCTTGATCTCCTAAAGGAACTAAACAAACTGTTTATCAAAGAATTGTTTACAAGAGATTTGCTTCTAAAAAGCTAATAGTAAACTCAATGAATTTCAGATGAAAGAAAACTTAGAAGAATTTAAGATTGTCTTGCGCGTATGTGAATGCTTCTTCTTTTTTCTTTCAGTCTTCAGCCTCTTTATATACTCCAAGGATTAGGGTTGAGCGATGATGGGAAATGCTACCGTTGGAGGGCAGTTCTGGAAAATCCAGCTTCTGCTGTGGCTGAGAACGTTAGGTAGGTCGTCAGGAAGGTACAGTAGCTTTTGTACTTGGATAGCGACGCGACCTTTAAACCTAGGAGACTTCTGATCAGGGGAATGCTTCATATTGGAACTTGTGAAGCCGGTTGATCAGAGTCAGAGGGAAAGCACAGATCCTCTGACCATTGTATCTTCTGATTCTGAACTCAGAGGGAAGAACATGGCCTTCAGAGTTTCTTGCTTCTGGACTTCAGAGTTTCCACTATTCAGCTTCTGGATCTTCAGAGTCTTCTACACCATCAGAACATCTGAGCCTTCAGTGTTTCTTGGTTATCAGACTTTCTGGATCTTCAGAACTTCTAGTGACTGAGTCCACATCAGAGTTTGTATAACTTCAGAACTTCTGAAGCTTTTCCACTGTTCATACTGAACATGGTGAATGCGAAAGCGTTGCTTGGGTCACTCTTTATACACAGTGCTTTCTGATTTGTGTGAGATTGAGTTGAGGTCAGAGCCTGCAAATAGCACACTCAGAAAAACACGTTAGAGTACCACAATTGTTCATATCAAAAGGTTAACTTGTAATCATCAAAACATAGAGTTGTACTACTAGATCAAAACTTGATCTTACAATCTCCCCCTTTTTTGATGATGACAAAACTAAGATTTTTGATGAACAATTCTTAAACATTAAACTGAATTCACTCAGAGTTTAGAGATATAGAATAAGACTTATCCTGATGTGAATAGTTTATCTTGCTCATTCTGAATTCAAGTCACTGCTTGATTCTGAGCTTAGCTCCCCCTGAATCTAATACTTGATGAAAACGTTAGTAAAGTCTAGATTCTGAGCTAAATGATATAAGAGTTCAGAGTGAAAAACTTATGACATAGATGAAAATCGAGTAATCAGAGCGCATAAGTAATCAGAGTCATGGACAAGGTATCAGAGTCTTGGGTATCAGAGTCAACTTATAATCACTTCAGAAGAAGTGAAATGTATTCCTTGTATTTGCCCAGTGACACATCTATGGTCATGAAGGTGGAACTCTTAAATTCTCCAAAAGAAAAATAAATCACACTAACACATCTTACACATCAAAAACTGGGTTTACTCCCCCTTTTTGTCATAAGCAAAAAGCTTGGGGTGTGAAAAACTTAGCTTGAAGTACAAGGTACTCCCCCTTAGAGAAGGTCTAAGTTTAAAGAAAATGAAAATGATGCAAGAATCAGAGTTAGGCGAAATAAATAGAAGAGTTAATGCAAGAGAAGAACGTTTACCACCGGTCAAGTGAGTAAAGAGAAGGGTCAGTTACCAAGAACTTAACCTCGAGAAACCGTAGGAGCATTAACTTTCAGAGAGAAAGTGAAGCCTATATAAAGCGTTGGAGAGAAAGGTAAGCTTCACACCTCGAACAATTTTCAGTAAAGAAAATGGCATCATACATCGTAGCACTAGAAGAGCTGAGGAAGAAGGCCTTTGAGGAGGACTTGTTCCTGAACATCAGGCATCCAGAGGGTACAACGACCATCGCGGAGCTGACACGGACACTGCTGGAAGAGGACCTGCGTCCAGAGTTGAAGAGAGACCTGAGGGAATTTCTTGCCTTCGTTGAGGAGGTGCAAGAACTCAGCCGGCTTGAACTGAAGCTGCTGGAAGAAAAAGAAAGTTTGAAAGAGAAGCTCAAGACTGCAGAAGAGATTCTGGAGAGGGATGAGCTAAAGGACAGGCTCAGCAACATCCAGCATGTACTGGAGCGTCTGGAGAAGGATAGGTCAGAACAGCGCCAGGAGTGCAGAAGAATGAGGAGGGATCCTCCATTCTAGATTTTAGGGAAAGAATGTATGATGTAAACATAAAGAAATGATGAATAAAAAGATTTTTGCAAACATATGTGACACAAATATATATAGATATGCATATAATCACAAACGAACAAAGTAGAATAAATAAAAAGAAACAGAGTTTAACAAGAAAATAAAACAACGTTAACGAAAAAGAAAAAAATGAAGAGATCCTAAAACTAAGGTTTGTCAGTTCGTCGCAGAAGTTCCATCATCATGTGCTTCATCTCAATGAGCATGGATTCATGAATGTCAAGACGCTGTTCCATGATGTCGAGTCTGGATGAGCTTGACTGAGCAGAACCGGAAGGAACATTCTGAGCAGCTTGAGAATCTGGAATGGAAGCAGAAGCAGCAGGAGTAAACACAACTGGTGCAAGTGCTTGGCATCTAAGAGCTTCAGCCTCAGCTTCAAGTCGCTCTGCCTCTAGTCTGGCTTGTTCAGCTTGAGCTGCTGCTTGACGTGCAGCTTCTTCTGCTTGAGCTTTCTTTCTCTTGGCTTCTTCAATAGCTTCAAGAAGCTTATTCTCTGTTCTTGTTCATGAAGAGCCACCCTTCGAGCAAACCTTTGCTTTGCAGCCTCAATGCTCTGACTTCCCTCTGCATGCAGGAGCTGCATCATAATTGGAACTTGAGCCACTAGCCAAGTGCCCAGATTGTTCCACTCATCAGCCACACGTTCAGCATTCTCACTGAGGTCAGTCTGACCGTGCACATTGCGGAGCCTCAAAGAGGCTTCATGATAGAAAATATTGATGCACTCAGAGAGAGATGTGGGTTGGAGGGGAGTATAAGGAATATGGAGAGGTTGGTTTCAGGAGAGGCTGGGTGATTGCTGCTATGGGCTTCAGAGGCACCTTGTGGAGAACCAATGTTAAACATTTGAGCATTGGGTTCAGAGGTTCCAAGGCGAGGTTCTGAAGTTTCAACCAGGATGGGGTGATCTAACCGAGGATTGGTTAGACACTGATTGTTCGGGTTCAGGTTCTGGTTGAATAGGCTCTTGTTGGTCAGGGGCAGGGTGAGCTTGTTGAGCCAAAGGGTCTGCCTCTTGTAAAGGATTGGCCAAGATAGGTTCATCTGGGTCAACTAGACGTTCAGGTCTAGGGCCAGGATATCTCTTAGGGCTTGGACAAGTGAGGTAATATTCCTCTAAGGTAGACACCTTTTCTTTTCTGACCTCCATGAATTTTCTAATGGATTCAGAGTTATTGGAGGGAGAAGAATCAGCAACATTGGTTGGGAAGGATACGGGTGTATAGGCTGTGGAAGAGTCTGTATCCGTGGGTTTGAGAGCCAGACGTTCTGATGCTCTTGGGACAGAGTGATCAGAGGTTCTGGGTTCATGTTCTGTGTGGGTAGGCTCTGGTTGTTCGAGTGGGTTGTATGGAATGGTGATGGGAGAGGTAGGTTCTTCTGACCTAGAGGGTTGGTTCTGAAGCAAATTCCAGAGAGGTGCTTCAGTAGGGGAAGGGTGAAAGAATGAAGATCTTGGGGAATGTGGTGGAGAGGTGGTTTGTGCAGCTGGTTGGGATTCAGGAATAGGAGTGAGGGGATTTGAGGAGTGTTTGAGCATGGCAGAAATAGGGAGTGCATCAAATAAATTCAAATCATCATCAGAAGCAAGTGCAGGCTTACTTGAATGTGCTGATGATCTAGTCACTCTGGCAGGAGGTTCAGTCCTTCTGACCACTTCAGCAGCTGGTTCCACCCGAGTAGGCTTCACCACGATTCTGACCTGCTTCTTCTTCTTCTTAGGAGGACCATCCTCATTATCACTATCATCACCATCATCAGGCTTTCTCTTCTTCTTTTTGACCAGAGGGACATCGGATTCCTCAGAAGATTCGTCCAGTATCATCTTCCTCTGAGCTTTCTTCTTGGGAGGAGAAGGAAACTCTGGAGCTGGCGGCAGTCTGCTGACGAAATCATCAAGATCAATTTCGAATCCTTGAGCCCTTAGGTCATCAACATAGCACCTAATGGCGTCAGGATTGTCTGCCTGTGTCCACAGAGGGTAGTCATTCAGAGGCATCCTTCTACTTCTGATCTCAGAAGATGTGTCTTCACGAGCAGGAGCAATCTTCTTCTGGACCAAACCCATCTTCTTCAGAGAATTTGCAGTGAAGACATCACTGACCATGGTGCTCAGATCCTCTACACATCCAGCATTGACCAGATCTTGCACCAGGTTGCTTTCAATGAGAAAGTCTGAGAGCAGTCTCCCAAAGGGGATATATTTGATTGCTGACTTGATGGAGGCAGTGGTGCGAGACTTCCGGATGCATTCCTTCAAGTAGGAGAACAGGAAGTAGGGAAGGCAGATCTTCTTCTGGTCTTGGATGAAGAATAACATCACCTTCTGGTTGAAGTTGATGTAGTCTGGAGAACTGCCCTTCGGTCTCTGGTTTTATGCAGTGGAGCAGGATTTTGTGCCAGATCCTGAGCTTGGGATGAAGGTCCATCACCTTGTAACTCGTCTTGCCCGGTTGTAAGTGGTGTACAGGGCCTGGTTGATTATATCCTTGGTGCTGGGTTTCAGCTTCGATTCCGTGAGTTGGAAACGATACCCATAAGCAGTTGTCTTGCACCCAGCAAATTCACGAAAGACTTCTCGGTGATGATGATCTTTCTTCCGAGAATGTAAGATACCACCTGAGTATCATCGCAGTCGGCGTGCTTCCAGAATTCCTTGACCAATCTATCATACACCGGTCCTCGAAGTCTGTTGAAGTAATTTCCCCAACCTTGAGCTTGGACTTCAGGACGAAGATCATACCCATTTGTAGCCAGGTTGTCGAGGTCGAATCTCCATTCTGCCAGGACTTGGAGTTCCTCAGGAGCAAATACGCAGTGAACGGCACAGCCCGTTCTGCAATTGGAACACTCTGTTCTTGAGCTTGAACTTGATCTTGTGTCGGATTCTCAGGGCCCCTTTGACCCGTTGCTAGACCAACTACCATGTGAGGGAACTGAGGTGCATCTGCAGTAGATCTTCTGGTTTGTCTCACCATTTTTGAAGCGGTTGAAGGTTTGAGGTAGAAGATGAAGGTTGAAGATGAAGAGAGATCGAGAGAGAAATCGAGAATAAGCGGTTTTGAAAAGCAGAGAGAGCGAGAGTAAAAACCGGAAGTGAAAGAGATCGTGTGTGTATAGTGGGTTTTAACAAATAACCGTTGTTGATTCAAAAAGCACTTTAAGATCAACGGTTGAAAATTAAAGATAGATAGTAACAGTAAATACACATCACACACAGGAGAGAAGCACATCTACACGCAATCATAACAGACTGTCACACGGGCACAAGGAACTATGCATCAGAAATACTGACACACGTGTTGTTGTCTCAGCTTCAGAGTCAGTACCAGTGGGTACACACACTCTGATTGAGTTACCTTCTGGACTAGACATCTTCTGATCAAGAAGTATCATAGTCAGAGGTTTGATCCATCTTCACTCTGGACAAAAGTCCATGTTAGATTTTTCAGAATAAAATTAAATCTATCTCTGCTAAGGGCTTTGTAAAGATATCTGCCCATTGATGGTCAGTATCAACAAACTTCAGAAGAAGTACGCCCTTCTGTACATAATCTCTAATAAAGTGATACTTTACCTCAATGTGCTTTGCCCTTGAATGCAGATAGGATTCTTACTCAATGAGATTGCAGCAGTGTTATCACAATAGATTGGGATATTGCTCTCAAGGATCTGATAATCCTCCAGCTGATGTTTCATCCAGAGCATCTGAGTGCTGCATATTGCTGCTGAGATATATTCTGCCTCTGCAGTTGATAGTGCAATGGTTGATTGCCTCTTGCTTGCCCATGAGACTAGATTGCTTCCCAGAAATTGACAATTTCCAGAAGTACTTTTTCTCTCTGTTCTATCTCCAGCATAATCAGCATCACAGTAACCTGAAAGCTTATACTCTGATGTTTTCTTATACATCAAGCCAAGGTTAGTGGTGCCTTTCAGATACCTTAGGATCCTCTTAACAGCAGTTAAGTGGGTTTCCCCTTGGATCTGATTGGAAACGAGCACATAATGAACACTAAAATAATATGTCTGGCCTAGATGCAGTTAAGTATAGAAGTGAACCTATCATGCCACGATAGAGCTTCTGACATACTTTACCACTTTTATCTTCTTTCTCTCCAGAATGCTTAGGATGCATTGGAGTCTTGGCCACTGTAGATTCCAGCATATTGAACTTCTTCAGAAGTTCTTTAGTGTACTTGCTCTGATGGATATATGTTCCTTCTGGTGTTTGATCAACTTGTATTCCCAGAAAGTACTTTAATTCTCCCATCATACTCATCTCAAATTCAGCCTGCATCATCTCAGAAAATTCTTTGCATAGAGATTGATTAGCAGAACCAAATATAATATCATCAACATAAATTTGCACAATTAAGATATCATCTTTATAAGTCTTGCAAAAGAGAGTTGTATCTACTTTACCCCTTACAAACTCATTCTCCAGAAGGAATGAGCTAAGTCTCTCATACCATGCTCTGGGAGCTTGCGTCAGACCGTAGAGTGATTTCTTCAATTTGAACACATGGTCTGGTTTCTTCTCATCTTCAAAACCTGGGGGTTGATGAACATAGACTTCCTCTGAGATATAACCATTTAGGAAGGCACTCTTTACGTCCATCTGATGTAGAACTATGTTGTGATTTACTGAGAAAGAGATCAACAGTCTGATTGCCTCCAGTCTTGCTACTGGAGCAAATGTTTCAGTGTAGTCTATTCCTTCCTGCTGGCTGTAGCCTTGAGCAACTAGCCTTGCCTTGTTTCTGACTACATCTCCTTTCTCATTCAGCTTGTTTCTGAATACCCACTTTGTTCCAATAACATGGACACTCTCAGGCTTCTTCACTAAGCTCCAAACATCGTTCTTGGAAAATTGATTCAGTTCTTCTTCCATGGCAAGAATCCAATCCTTGTCCTGAAGAGCTTCATCTATGGACTTGGGTTCAATTAAGGACACCAATCCTTTCAGACTGAGCAAGGTCTCTTCAGAGGGTCTGAAGGCAGATCTGGTTCTGACTGGTTCGTCTTTGTTGCCCAGAATCAATTCCTTAGGGTGAGCTGCAGTGATTCTGCTCTTCTTCAGAGTTTGTGAGTTAGAGGGACCAGCTTCTTCCTCTGGTTCATCTTCCTCTGGCTCAGCTTCCTCTGGAGCTTTGCCTTTGTCAGAAACATTAATGCTTAAATCTGCAAACTTTTCAACTAGCTTTGACTGGTCAGAGTCAAGCTTATCGTCAAATCTAACATGAATAGATTCTTCAATAGTCTTAGCATCAGTATTATAAAATCTAAAACCTTTAGATCTCTCAGAGTAACCGAGTAATAGACACTTAGAAGACTTAGCATCAAATTTATGCAATCTATCCTTAGTATTGAGAACATAACAAACACAGCCAAAATGATGAAAATAAGAAATGTTGGGTTTTATGTTCTCCCACAATTCATAAGGAGTCTTATTCAGAATTGGTCTCACAGAGATTCTGTTCTGAATGTAACATGCTGTATTTACTGCCTCTGCCCAAAAGTGCTTGGCCATGCCAGTTTCTTGGAGCATGGTTCTAGCCATCTCCTGAAGAGTTCTGTTCTTCCTCTCAACAAAACCATTTTGTTGAGGAGTTCTAGGACAAGAGAAATCATGTGCAATTCCATAGGAATCAAACAGACTCTCAAACTTGTCATTCTCAAACTCTCCACCATGGTCACTTCTGACACGCACAATCCTACAAGCCTTCTCGTTATGCACTTGAGCAATGAAGGTAGAGAACACAGCATGAGACTCATCCTTGCGGGTTAGAAACTTTACCCATGTCCAGCGGCTATAGTCATCAACGATAACCATCCCATATCTCTTGCCACCTATAGACTCAGTTTTCACTGGTCCAAAAAGGTCGATATGCAGAAGTTCTAACGGCCTTGAGGTTGAGACAACATTCTTTGCCTTGAAAGGGACTTTTGTGAATTTGCCTTTCTGACATGCTTCACAAAGAGTGTCTGAAGCGAACTTCAGATTGGGTAAGCCCCTGACAAGGTTTAGCTTGCTCAGCTGAGAAATCTTTCTCATACTGGCATGCCCTAACCGTCTATGCCATACCCACTGCTCTTCATTAACAGACAGAAGGCACTTCACATTCTGAGCCTCCAACTCAGATAATCTGATCTTATAGATGTTGTTCTTCCTCTTGCTGTTAAACAGAACAGAGCCATCGATCTGACTTACAGCCCGGCAGGACTTTTGATTGAATATAACATCATAACCCTTGTCAGCTAATTGACTTATAGACAATAAGTTATGTGTTAAGCCGTCTACCAATAACACATTATCAATGCATGGACTACTATCTACACAAATAGTACCAGTACCAACAATTTTACCCTTTTCATTTCCTCCAAAGCCAACTTCGCCTCCAGGCTTAAGTTTCAGCTCTCGGAACATACGCCTTTCTCCCGTCATGTGACGCGAGCATCCACTGTCCAGATACCATGATTGGTGTTTCAGTGGAGCTATCAAGGATATCTGCAACATAGATAATCTTGTCCTTAGGTACCCACTTTCTGGGTCCTCTCTTGTTAGTTACCCCAGAGGTTCTGATCACCTTGGGTGTCTCAACATGATATTTTAAAGGAATATTTGCATGATATTTAGTCATAGAGAAGGATCCCTTTTTAAGAGGATGTTTAGCAACTTTAGCAGGTACAGGATCAGGCAATATGGTACCAGAGGGAACAAAGCATTCATACAAGGATTTAGCTTTAGACACAGAGGGCTCATTTCTAATTGGTTTAGAATAGCCAATGCCATGCATTCCATTTCTGCTTACGCCATAGATCATTGAAGCCATTAAGCTTCTATCCACGCTTTTAGCTAGGAATCTTTGAAAAGACTTTTCATACTTAGATTCATTTCTACAATCAGAGGCATCACAGGCAACAATTTCTTCTAACTTAGCAATCTGGTTCTTAAGCACAGAGTTAGAATTGATCAAGGCATGATTATCATTTTTCAAATCAGAAATAATTTTCTCATGTTCAGAAGGAGTCTTGGAAACAGCAGATAAGTTCTTTTTCAGCTTCTTATGCTTAGACAATAAGGAGTTATACTTATCCATAATATCAGACAATGCATGTTTCAGTTCAGAGGTAGAGAAAGAAGCGAATACCTCATTTTCATCGTCTGAGTTAGGATCTCCTTCTGATTCTGAGTCAGAGTCAACAGCTCCCTTTGACTCTGCTTCCTTGTCTTTGACAATAGCCATGAGTCCTTGGACTTCACCATCAGAGTCAACATCCTCTGACTCTGATTCATCAAATGTCACCATCAGACTCTTCTTTGTCTTGAAGTGCTTCTTTGGCTTCTTGTCCTTCTTCAATTTTGGACAGTCACTTTTGTAGTGCCCTGATTCTTTGCACTCAAAGCATGTGACTTCCTTAAGTGAGGACTTCTTCTGACCGAGGATTCAGACTTTCCTCTTGCCTTTCCAGAGCCTTTGTATTTGCTCTGCCTGTGCTTCCAGATGCGATTGAGTCTCTTGGAGATCAGAGTCAGCTCGTCTTCATCAGAATCTTCTGATGCTTCTTCAGATTCCTCTTCTTCAGCTTGAAGAGCTTTTGACTTCTCAACCTTAGCCTTTTCAGATTTAGATTTCAAGGCTATGGACTTTTTCCTCAGATCTTGCATCTCTGAGCGCTTCAGCTCATGGCATTTCAAAATGCTGATGAGTTCTTCTAAACTCATATTCTCAACGTCTCTCGTGAGCTCTATTGAAGTCACCAAAGGCATCCAACTTTCAGGAAGACACCTGATGACCCTTATGACATGATCTTTTGTTGTGTAGCTCTTGTTGAGAGGTCGTATGCCAGCTACAAGCAACTGAAATCTGGAGAACATTTCTTCAATGGACTCATTTGGCTCCATGATGAAGGATTCATACTTTTGGATCAAAGACAATGCCTTTGATTCTTTGACTTTCTTGTTTCCTTCATGAGACATCTTCAGAGATTCGAAAATGCCTTTTGCAAACTCACGATCTGTAATCTTCTGGTACTCTTCATAGGAAATAGAACTTAGAAGAATTGCTCTTGCTTTGTGATGTTGTGAGTACAGCTTCTTTTGATCTGCAGTCATCTCTGACCTTGGGATCTTCTTGCCATCTGCATCAACTGGACGCTCGTAGCCATCCACAATAATATCCCAAAGATCTGCATCGAAACCCAGAAAGAAACTTTCCAGTCTATCTTTCCAATATTCGAACCTTTGACCGTCGAACATAGGAGGCTTTGCATTGTAACCATCTCTTTGAGTTTCACTGGTGGTGGCAGCCATTGTTTTTCACACCGGCCCGGATCACTGAACACTGTTAGGTGTGGTAATCAGAACTTGCGCTCTGATACCAATTGAAGGTATGAAAAACGGTAGAAAGGGGGGGGTTTGAATAACGTTTTCAGTATAAAACTTCCACCTTAAAGATTTTGACAAATCTTTCGAGAACTTAAGTGCTAAAGATAAGAGATAGAAAAGCACACAAGGATTTTATCCTGGTTCACTTGATAAATCACTCAAGCTACTCCAGTCCACCCGTTAAGGTGATTTCTTCCTTCTTAGAATGAAGGCAATCCACTAATCAGGTAAGAGTTACAACTGCACTTGAAACCTACAAGTGACTAACAATTACACTGACTTAGCTCACACTAAGATTCACTCTCTTAGTCTTCTCTAGGATCCGATCAACCTTGATCTCCTAAAGGAACTAAACAAACTGTTTATCAAAGAATTGTTTACAAGAGATTTGCTTCTAAAAAGCTAATAGTAAACTCAATGAATTTCAGATGAAAGAAAACTTAGAAGAATTTAAGAATGTCTTGCGTATGTGAATGCTTCTAGCCGTTTCTTTCAGTCTTCAGCCTCTTTATATACTCCAAGGATTAGGGTTGAGCGATGCATGGGAAATGCTACCGTTGGAGGGCAGTTCTGGAAAATCCAGCTTCTGCTGTGGCTGAGAACGTTAGGTAGGTCGTCAGGAAGGTACAGTAGCTTTTGTACTTGGATAGCGACGCGACCTTTAAACCTAGGAGACTTCTGATCAGGGGAATGCTTCATATTGGAACTTGTGAAGCCGGTTGATCAGAGTCAGAGGGAAAGCCCAGATCCTCTGACCATCGTATCTTCTGATTCTGAACTCAGAGGGAAGAACATGGTCTTCAGAGTATCTTGCTTCTGGACATCAGAACTTCACTAATCAGCTTCTGGATCTTCAGAGTCTTCTACACCATCAGAACATCTGAGCCTTCAGTGTTTCTTGGTTATCAGACTTTCTGGATCTTCAGAGCTTCTAGTGACTGAGTCCACATCAGAGTTAATATAACTTCAGAACTTCTGAAGCTTTTCCACTGTTCATACTGAACATGGTGAATGCGAAAGCGTTGCTTGGGTCACTCTTTCTACACAGTGCTTCTGATTTGTGTGAGATTGAGTTGAGGTCAGAGCCTGTAAATAGCACACTCAGAAAAACACGTTAGAGTACCACAATTGTTCATATCAAAAGGTTAACTTGTAATCATCAAAACATAGAGTTGTACTACTAGATCAAAACTTGATCTTACAGAATTGACGCCGGAAGATGGGGAAAAGGTGAGCACGCAATGGATATTGTTTGTCGATGGGTCGTCGAACGAAAACGGAAGCGGGGCTGGAGTCACGCTGCAGGGGCCCGGGGAGTTGGTGTTAGAGCAGTCCCTCAGATTCCAGTTCAAAACCAGTAATAATCAAGCAGAATATGAGGCTCTTATTGCGGGCTTAAAACTAGCAATTGAGGTGCAAATTGACAGTCTACTGGTAAGAACAGACTCGCTGCTAGTGGCAAGCCAGGTCAATGGGGAGTTCCAGGTAAAAGAGCCGGCCTTGATAAAGTATGTAGAGCGCGTACGGCAGCTCATGGGTCGTCTGCAACAAGTAGTGGTTGAATTCGTGCCGAGGACACAAAACCAAAGGGCGGACGCCCTAGCAAAGCTGGCAAGCACTAGGAAGCCTGGCAACAACCGGAGTGTGATTCAGGAGACCCTCACCAATCCCAGCATAGAGGGGGATTTGGTGGCTTCGGTTGTTCGCTAGGAAACTTGGATGAATCCCATCGTTGACATTCTGGCAGGAGAGCCTAGTGACGTAGTAAAATACTCAAAGGCACAAAGGAGGGAGGCGGGGCACTACACGCTACTCGACGGGATACTCTTCCGGCGAGGATTCAGTTCACCCCTCCTAAGGTGTCTTCCGCCTGAGAAGTACGAGGCTGTCATGACGGAGGTCCATGAGGGAGTTTGTGCAAGCCACATTGGAGGAAGGTCACTGGCGAGCAAAGTCCTTAGAGCGGGTTTCTATTGGCCTACGATAAGGAAGGACTGTGCAGAGTTTGTGAGGAAATGCGAGAAGTGCCAAGTATTTGCAGACCTACCCAGAGCTCCGCCAGAGCAACTAGCCACAATCAGTTCCCCATGGCCCTTCGCCATGTGGGGAGTCGATCTCGTCGGGCCCTTTCCCACCGCTAGGTCACAAATGAAGTTCATTATGGTGGCGGTGGACTACTTCACCAAATGGGTGGAAGCTGAGCCTCTGGCGAGCATTACGGCGGCCAAAATTATAGGTTTTTACTGGAAGAGAATCGTCTGCCGGTTCGGGGTACCAAGGGCGATCGTCTCGGACAACGGGACGCAATTCGCAAGTAATCAAACCAAGGAGTTCTGCGAAGAGATGGGCATTCAGAGGAGATTCTCTTCGGTGGAGCATCCGCAAACAAATGGACAAGCAGAATCGGCGAACAAAGTCATCATGCGAGGTTTGAAGCGTCGACTCTCGGAGGCCAAGGGGGCGTGGTTAGATGAACTCCCAATTTTTATTTGGTCTTACAATACAACACAACACTCAAATACAGGGGAAACTCCGTTCAGAATGACTTATGGGGCGGACGCCATGCTCCCTGTAGAGATAGACACCAGTTCGTGGCGAACGACACCGAAGTTTGAGGGCGAAAATTCCTCAAACATGGCGGTAGAGCTGGACTTGTTGTCGGAGACACACAATGAGGCCCTCCTCAGGGAGACCGCGATGAAGCAGCGAGCTGCGGCCAGGTTTGATTCAAAAGTAAAACCGAGGGAGATGCAGGAAAGGGATTTGGTGCTCAAAAAGCGAACAGGAGTCACCGGAAACAAATTAAGCCCAATCTGGGAGGGGCCCTACAGGATCTTAAAAGCTTTGGGAAGAGGAGCGTATCACCTGGAGAGCTTAGATGGGAAACGGGTTCCACGGTCTTCGAACGCAGCAAACCTGAAGTACTATTACAGCTGATAAGGCGAGAGCGAGCTGGATCTGAGGCGAAGGAAGACAGTGCACCCCACGTAGGCTGCGGAGTAAAATGCAAAATGCAGAAACATACTTTTGTACTTATCCCAAGAAGTCATTGGCCAAAAGCGCCCGAAAATGGTAAAAACAAAGACACATTCTTGTTCTCCATCTCGGGAGTTTGTTGGCTATCACGCCTGATTGAAAATACAAAAATTGTATCCAGCAATTTCAATCACACTGAATTGCGGCGAGAGCTCGGTGGGAAAAATTCCCTGAAGGTGGCAATCCCAACACGACCTTGATGTCTAGGGATTGCTCCGGAAAAGCCGACGCAGCTCGCCGTCACTCGTCGGCGATGTGTGCGGATAAGCTTCTTATCCCAGTAATCTCCCCGAAATATGGGCGAGCATTTTTCAACTAGGCTCGAAAGTCTCGGGTAAACCCATATGGCCATTGGGCACTGAGCAATTGTAAGTCCCCACCTAATAAGGCTTGAGGGGCCGCACCTACTAGGTGCGAACAAAAGCCTCGGTTCAAAAACCGAGCAACAAGTCCTAGTTGAACCCAGCACACCATCAATGTCGTCAGACGTAATTCAGAAACAGAGAAATGATGAAGGACGCGAGAGATAAAATCGAAAAGCGCTAAAACGTGCGAGAGAAATAATATAATATTGAAAACCGAAAACGGCTGGCTTAAACTAAGATACGACGAGTAAAACAAAATAGTACTAACATTACAATAATCCAATATAAAAATAAGAAGTAAACATTATTCTATATGTATATTCATTTTTTCTCCACAGCATCCCCAAGGTCAACATTGGCGACTCCCAGTGGATCTTCGACACCCTCCAGCCCGGCGGGTGTAATCTTCTTAAAAACTCCTAAGGGACCAAGGTCGATGTTCGGATGGAGATGTTTGACTTGAGCCTTGGCGATCAGGAAGCCGCGGATACGCTCATTGGCCACCGGTTGAGCAGCATCGCCCCTTATCCTCTCCTCCAAGGCGAGGGCCTGGGCGTCTTTCTCGGCCAAGAGTTTGCGTTTCGACTCCAAATCAAAGCGGGCGTCGGCAAGAGTTTTACTCCTGTCCGCCAGGTCCCGGCGCAACTTGGCGATTTCCTCATTCTTGGCCGAAAGATCTTCCTTCTGAGAAGCAAGAGTAGCCTCCCGAGTGCCAAGAGTTTTGCGGAGCCCTTCAATTTGGCTTTCAAGCTGTTCCTCTTTCTTGTCTGCTGCAGCCTTCGCAAACTTCGGCTCAGCGAGTTTCTTCTGCATCTTCGCCGTTTTTTCCGTTTCCGAGGACAACTGTTTGGACAGCTTGGAGCAATTTTCATTAATTTGGAGGTTGGTCGTGCGCAGTTTCTCCACCTCCTGCCAGAGTCCAGCAATCCCGGAAAGGGGGCGGGCTTCCCAAGCCACTTGGGCGAACAGGCAGCCCGCTCGGAGGAGGTTGGACACAGCTTCTTGAGCAACGTCTTGCGGGTTCTGGTTGGACGTTTCCCTTAGTTTCTCAAGGAAGGGATGAGTAAATAGGAAGGAGAAGAGATCGAAGCTTGATTCGCCAGTAGGTTCCTGTGGACGATTCAGTGGGGGGTCTTTCTCCACGCCAACAGCCTTGGGAGAAGCAGGAGTTGGTAAGTCAGAGGCAGAAGTTGAGAGGTGAACGACAGATGGCGAGGACTGCGCTGCCGGTGACACCGGGGGGCGAGAAAGGCTTTCAACCTGGGCAATGCTCGCCTCGCCCTGGTGAGTAGGTTTAGAGGGGTCGCCCACACCAACCGGGGCGGGAGTGCCAGAGGCAGTGCCCTCCTCGTCCTCCTCGCCAGAGATGGTTGACGAAGTGAGAGGTGACTTCAGCTCGTCCAGTTTTCTCTTCTTCGAAGCACCGTCGCCCGACGGCGAGCTTTGTCTTTTCTCCCCAGTAGGAGCAAAAGAAGGGGTTTTAACGCCACCAGAGAGGAAAGCCTTCAATAGTTCGTTGGAAGAGAAGTTCATTTTTCCTGAAAAGAAAAGGAGAAAGCAGCCATTAGAAATAAAAGACGTATAAAACGAAGGGTGCGACAAAGGAACAAGAAAAAGGACCTAGTCGGGGAGCAATTTAGATCCTGGGGGACATCAAGCAGTTCTGTTTCAAAGAAGAAGGAAAAAAGGGCATCAGAGGGCGTTACGTCAACGCCATGGCAAAGAATCTCAAAACACCGCAGATAGGCCCAGGAGCGGGGATGGAGTTGACAAGGCGAAACGTTCATATTACGCAACATTTGAGTAAGAAAGGGGAGAAAAAGGAAGCTTAATGCTCAGATCAAGAAACAGGTATTCGTAAACGAAGAAAATGTGGGAATATTTAGGGTCATTAAGTCTACGATGCTGCCAGGGCGGTCTTGTTCCCGACATCCAAGTGGAGAAAAGCCCTCTAATAATGGAGAGTGGTAGAGCCCGCTGACC
>NC_080041.1:30120758-30129429 GCF_012489685.1 Lotus japonicus
TGGAGTTCACAATTGTTGGAACATGTTGCCTTGCATTTTGTCAAAACAACTGATTGTCGAAGCAGATGCCGTGGCATCTGACCTCGTGAAGCTAGGACATCAGTCCTCAGCTTGTGTTTCTGTTATGGGCCTTCTGAAGATTTGCTGAAGATATGTTTTTGAGTTACTTGAGGAGCAAGTAACTATTCCAAAAGGTTTTAGTTGTTGGTTGTTATTTGTTGAACCAATCTTTGTTAAAAGATTGATTTCTATCTTTACTTGTGCAATAAGAAACCGAATCTATCAAGATTGCGTTTTCAAATTGCTGTTATTGGAATCTGTTTCTTCAGCCCGTGCTAACCCTAAAGCCCATGCTACCGCTGCTGAAGTCTATAAAAGGATGAAGACCTAAAACGTGAAGATCACCGAAGCTGAAAGAGAGATTAAGAGTTTTAGGATATGTTATTGTGCTTCGTCCTGTGTTAGTTGTGAATCTGTCTTTGCTCACTGATTCTATAAAGCAAAGAGAGGTTCTGTGTTGTTTGATTGCGTTCAAACTTACTTGTTCATTGTTTCACCAATCACTGTGGCAGTATTGAGAGAAAGTGAGAGGGGCTCTCATACTTAGGTTGGATTCTAAGTAGAAATACACTGGGTAGATTAGGAAGTGAACTATGAACTGAGTCGTTCATGGAGTGTCTGTAATTCCTGGAATCTTGAGATAGTGGATTTCCTTTCTTTGGGTGCAAACCCTCCAGACGTAGGTGAAAGTTTTCACTGAACTGGGTGAACAACTTCTGAGTGTTATTGTTTTGTTGTTAGTTCTGTTTATTGTTAAGCGATTGTCGAACCTCTTGTCTAGCATCGTGCAGGACAATCGTATCAGAGGGAACCTGATTACAATTGGCATCAGAGCAGGCACCTGTTCTGGTTGGGTGAGCTCCAGGGAGTTTTATTCAAGTTCTCATGGATAACAAGGAGGGAGGATCAGTCAACAGGCCACCCATTCTGGATGGTACTAACTATGACTACTGGAAGGTTCGCATGACAGCCTTTCTCAAATCGATTGACAACAAGACTTGGAAAGCTATTGTCAAGGGTTGGAAGCACCCCACTAAGGCTGAGGTTGAAGGCACCTCTACTACTGTTGGTGGAAAAACCTGAAGAAGAATGGACCAGTGGTTGAAGATGAAGCTGCACTTGGAAATTCAAAGGCTCTAAATGCTATTTTTAATGGAGTTGACAAGAATATGTTTAGGCTGATCAATACATGTACTGTGGCAAAGGATGCTTGGGAAATTCTGAAAACTGCACATGAAGGAACTACTCGAGTAAGGATGTCAAGACTTCAGATGCTTACTACTCAATTTGAAAATCTGATGATGACTGAAGAAGAGACTATTTCAGAATTCCACATGCGTGTCCGTGACTTGTCTAATGCTTCATTTGCTTTGGGAGAACCTATGTCAGATGAGAAGCTTGTAAGGAAAATTCTGAGATCTCTTCCTCAGAAGTTTGCTATGAAAGTCACTGCAATTGAGGAGGCTCAAGACATTGAGAACATGAAGGTTGATGAACTTATTGGCTCCTTGCAGACATTTGAGTTGAAACTGAGTGGAAAATCTGAGAAGAAGAATAAGAGTATTGCTTTTGTGTCTAACACTGATGAAGGTGATGATGAAGACTGTGAGGGTGAAATTTTTCTGAGGCTCTGGCCATGCTAGCAAAAAAATTCAACAGGGCTTTGAGGAAGATTGACAAAAGAACCAGACCTAATGCCCAGGACATGAAGTTCGATAACAAACCCAAGTTTTCAAACTCTCAGAGGAAGACCAAGGAAGAAGAAAGACCTGTTCAGAACAAAGGAGTTCAATGTCATGAATGTGAAGGATATGGTCACATCAGGTCTGAATGTGCCACTTATCTGAAGAAGCAAAAGAAAGGTATGATGGTAACTTGGTCAGATGAAGACACTGAAGATGAGGAGGAGATATCTGCAAACAAAGTCAATGCTTTCTCTGGAACTATCTGTGAGTCTGAGACAAGTGATGAAGACATCTCTGATGAGGAATTGGCTGAAACTTACAAGCTGCTACACAACAAGTGGGAAGAAGCATGTAAACTTGTGAGAGAAAAGCAAAGTGAGATAGAGCAACTTGTGTCTCAGAATGAAAGGTTGAAAGAGCTCAGCACAAAACTGAAGGAGGATCTGGAGGAATGGCAAAGTAAGTTTAATAATGCTGATGTTATGGAAAAAGCTAACCTAATATTGATTAATGCAGGACTTCAAGAGGAAGTAACAATTCTGACAAGAAAACTTGAAGCCACTCATAAATCTGTTAGAATGCTAAACAGTGGTTCTGACATGCTTGATGAGATTCTGAAAGAAACTAGCAAGCAAGGAGGGAGTCTGAAGGGAATTGGTTTTGACTACAGAACAACGAACAAAGAAGGTCAAAAAGGATCAAAGAAGTTTGTGTCTGCTGCAAAACAAACTGAATTCAAGAAGCCCAGAAATTATCAGTTGTCAGATCCATTGCCTCGACATGTACCTCAACATGGGAAATCCCAGCTCAAGCTTGAGAAAATTGTACTTTGGAAGTGTCACTACTGTGGTAAGAATGGTCACATAAAGCCTTACTGTTACAGGTTATATGGCTATCCTCAGATGCACGATAAAAGGCTTGTTAAGATGAAGAAGGAATGGAAGCCCAAGGGTGAAGTCAGATGTCAGGTAGCCTACACGTCCTTCAGAGCATCATCAGAAGAAGATTGGTATTTTGATAGTGGCTGCTCAAAGCACATGACAGGAAACAAGAGCTTCTTGCAAGATATCAGAAGTCACTCCACTAACTATGTTACTTTTGGAGATGGAGCTAAAGGAAAGATCAAGGGGGTAGGAAAGCTTGTTAGCACAGAATCTCCTAACTTGAACAATGTGTTGCTTGTAAATGGCTTAACTGCCAACCTAATCAGCATAAGTCAACTGTGCGATCAAGGGTATGATGTGAAGTTCAATAAGATAGAATGTGTTGTGACCACTGATGATGAAAAAGTTGTGATGAGAGGAGTCAGATCAAAAGACAACTGTTACATGTGGACATCAGAAGAAAAAGCTCATGTTTCCAGATGTATGTTAACTAAAGAAGGTGAGGTGAATGTATGGCATCAAAGACTAGGACATCTCAACTACAGGAGCATGCAAAAAGTTATAGCTGATGAAGCAATAAGGGGATTGCCCAATCTGAGCTTGGGAGAAGGGAAGCTATGTGGAGAATGTCAGATTGGTAAGCAAACCAAGGTGTCTCACAAGATGATCCAGCATCAGACCACAACGAAGGTTCTGGAATTGCTTCACATGGATCTCATGGGTCCCATGCAAGTTGAAAGCTTGGGAGGAAAGAGGTATGTGTTTGTCTGTGTAGATGACTTTTCAAGGTATACATGGGTTGAATTTATGAGAGAAAAATCAGAGACATTTGAAATATTCAAGAACCTATGTTTGAGACTTCAGAATGAGAAGGACTGTGTGATTGTAAGAATCAGAAGTGATCATGGAAGGGAGTTTGAGAATTCAAAATTCTTGGAGTTCTGTGGAACAGAAGGTATTAGCCATGAATTTTCTGCCCCCATCACTCCACAGCAGAATGGAATTGTTGAACGGAAAAATAGAACTCTCCAGGAATCAGCCAGAGTAATGTTACATGCTAAGAAGATTCCACACCAGTTCTGGGCTGAAGCTATGAGTACTGCTTGTTACATACATAATAGAGTCACCATCAGGGCAGGGACATCCTCTACACAATATGAGCTATGGAAAGGTAGAAAGCCATCTGTAAAATACTTTCACATCTTTGGAAGTAAATGTTATATTCTTGCAGATCGTGATCCTAAGAGGAAGCTTGATCCTAGAAGTGATGAAGGAATTTTCATGGGGTATTCTATGAACAGCAAAGCTTATAGAGTTTTTAACTCTCGCACGAGGACCATGATGGAATCTGTGAATGTGACTGTGGATGATGAACCAAGCAAGAAGGAAGAAGCAGTTCTGAATGAAGATGATGATGGTACTGATGTTCCAGCCAATGCTCCAGCAACCGCCCTAGACAATGAGTCAGAAACAAGTGCTGATGAAAAGGAAGACAAAGATATCACATCAAACAAAGCTCCATCAATCAGGGTTCAGAAGAATCATCCTCAAGAAAACATTATTGGTAATCTTCAAGAAGGGGTGACTACCAGATCCAGAAGTATTATTGCTCACAGTTGTTTCATCTCTAAAATAGAACCCAAGAATGTTAATGAAGCTCTCACTGATGAATACTGGATAAATGCTATGCAAGAAGAGCTAGAGCAGTTCAGAAGAAATGAAGTGTGGGAGTTAGTGCCCAGACCTGAAGAAGTAAACATCATTGGCACCAAGTGGATCTTCAAGAACAAATCAGATGAAGCTGGAACAGTCACAAGGAATAAAGCAAGGCTTGTTGCTCAAGGATATACTCAGATAGAAGGAGTTGATTTTGATGAGACCTTTGCTCCAGTAGCTAGACTGGAATCTATAAGACTCTTGTTAGGTGTTGCTTGTCTCTTGAAGTTCAGACTTTATCAGATGGATGTGAAGAGTGCTTTTCTGAATGGCTATTTGAATGAAGAAGTTTATGTTGAACAGCCTAAAGGATTTACAGATCCACATCATCCAGATCATGTGTACAAGTTGAGGAAGGCCTTGTATGGTTTGAAGCAAGCACCTAGGGCTTGGTATGAAAGATTAACTGAGTTTCTCGTAAGCAATGGTTACTGCAAGGGAGGAATTGATAAAACTCTGTTTGTAAAGAATGACAAAGGAAAGCTCATGATAGCACAGATTTATGTGGATGACATTGTTTTTGGAGGAATGTCTAACTCAATGGTGGCACATTTCGTTCAACAAATGAAATCTGAATTTGAGATGAGCTTAGTTGGTGAACTGAATTATTTTCTAGGACTACAAGTCAAGCAAATGGAGGATTCCATGTTCATATCTCAGAGTAAGTATGCTAAAGGCCTAGTCAAGAAATTTGGTCTTGAAAAGGCTGGTCACAAGAGAACCCCTGCTGCTACACACATCAAGATGTCCAAAGATGAGCAAGGAGAAGATGTTGATCAAAGTCTCTATAGAAGCATGATTGGAAGCTTGTTGTATCTCACTGCCAGCAGACCAGATATCACCTTTGCAGTAGGTGTATGTGCAAGATATCAAGCAGCTCCTAAGGCTAGTCATCTGCTACAAGTCAAGAGAATTATCAAGTACATCAATGGCACGAGTGAATATGGTATTCTCTATACTCATGATACAAATTCTTCGTTAGTTGGTTTCTGTGATGCCGATTGGGCAGGCAGTGCAGATGATAGAAAAAGCACATCTGGTGGATGTTTCTTTCTAGGGAATAATCTGATTTCATGGTTTAGCAAGAAGCAGAATTGTGTCTCATTGTCTACAGCTGAAGCAGAATATATTGCAGCCGGAAGTAGTTGTACTCAACTCATGTGGATGAAGCAAATGTTGAAAGAGTATGATGTTGAGCAGGATGTCATGACATTGTACTGCGACAATCTCAGTGCAATCAATATTTCCAAGAATCCCATACAGCATAGCAGGACCAAGCATATTGACATTAGACATCATTTCATTAGAGACTTGGTGGAGGATAAAATTGTCAACTTGGAACATGTTACAACTGACAAGCAATTGGCTGATATTTTCCAAAACCCCTTGATGCACTTACATTTGAAAAATTAAGAGGAAATCTAGGGATTTGCCTTTTTGATGCATAGCAATTAGCGTGTCCATATGTGTCAACGGCTAGTTTATTTTTGTTCATCATTAACTGCCGTTGTGACATCAGCAGAGAGAAGGTTACTTCATGGTTCGCTTATCCTATAACTACCTTCAACGGTCAAATTGTGTTCTCTCAACCGCTTGTGCATCTATCTTTTTCAAGACTTATCATCGTTCATCTGAAAGTTGTGCTCATTGTTCTGTACTCTGTTTGTATTTACTCTCGATTCATCATGTCTCAAAGCTCAGGAAGGAAGGAATCTGTCAAGGCTAAGATTGAGAGAACTGCAAAAGGAGTCAGTGTATGGGTTTGAAGAGTGATACTTCTCAACCATCTTCTGTGTCCAAGAAAGTCTTCAAGAAGATGCGATCAAAAAACCCAACGTGTAAGGTCTACGAATCACAGGTCAAGAACAGCAAAGCCCCAATTGTTCCTAACGAAGAGGAGATCAATGATGAAGATTCTACTGTGCCTGATGTTGTACCTAATGTTGAGACATCCAGGTCTAAGGAAAGTTCTGCTCAAGAAAATTCTGGAAAGGATTCCACTTCTCATGAAGATTCAGGCAATGCTGCCCAGCCAGACTCTCTGTGTCATCCTCTTCAAAGGATGCTGATCCAAAGAATGGTAACTCTGAGGGTACCAATTCTGAGAGCCAAACCAGGCTCCAGCCTCTGTTCAGAACATCTCTGATGATGCTTCTGATATGTTCCTCTGACTGAGTCCTTTGCTGATAGTGTTGCTGCGAGGATGAAGAAGAAAAGAAGGTTTCTTCTCCTGAAGTCACTCCTACTCCATCAAAGAAATCCAAGTCTTCACCTATAACCTACAAGTCCCGACAGGCTAGTGTGAAGAGTAAGGGAAAGCAAAAGGAAGAAAGACTCCCACTGAGAAGAAGAAGAGGAAGACTCCATTGACGTTGAAGACTCTGAATCAGATGTTGAAGTCGGTGTTCAGAACATTCCGATCTTCTGAGAAAAAGAAGTTTTCTGGTAAGCGTATTCCTCAGAATGTTCCTGCCGTTCCTATTGATAGAGTGTCTTTTCACTTAGAAGAGAATGTTCAGAAGTGGAAGTTTGTTTGCAAGAGGAGAATGGCCAAGGAAAGGGAAGTTGGCTCTGATGTTCTTGAATGTAGAGATGTTATTGCACTTATTGAGAAAGCAGGTCTGATGAAGACTATTCAGAATGTTGGTAGGTGCTATGAGAGGCTTGTGAGAGAGTTTTGGTAAATCTCTCTGTTGATGTGGGACGTCCTGATAGTGCAGAATTCAGGAAAGTCTATGTGAGAGCTGAATGTGTTGTGTTCTCACCTGCTGTGATCAATCAAGCACTTGGCAGAAGTGCTATTGCCTTGTTGATGAAGAAGTGTCCATGGATGTTGTGGCCAAGGAACTTAGCGCTGGTTATGTGAAGAAGTGGCCTAGCAAGAAGCTGCTCTCTACTGGAAATCTGAGTGTGAAGTATGCTATTCTTAACAGGATTGGTGCTGTGAATTGGGTTCCTACTCAGCATACTTCTGGAGTTTATGCAACGCTTGCCAAATTAATCTATCGGATAGGCAAGTCTATTGATTTTGATTTTGAACTTTTGTGTTTGAGCAGACATTGAAGCATGCTGATACTTGTGCTGTGAAGCTGCCTGTTTCGTTTACATCACTTCTTACTGAGATCATTCTGAAGCAACATCCTCAGATTCTCAGAGCTGATGATGTGGCTATGTCTTGTGGTGTTCCAATCACTTTGGATCAACGTTTGTTTTATGACCCACATGTTCTCGACATTGCCTTACCAACTAGCAAAACATCTGCGCCTACTGTGACTGCATCTGACACTAAGGCCATAATTGCTGAATTACTGGAAGTCTCCAAGGCTTTACAAGAAACAATCCGGGTGAGTACTGCCAGGAAGCTCAAAGTTGATGCGTTGCTACTCAAGTTACAAGAAGAAGAACGTTAAGATGTGAACAAAGCGACGAGGAGGAAGGATCTGAAGCAAGTACAGAGAGAAGTGCCGAAGGTTCCAAGGAAAAAGTCCGGTTCTGAAGCATAGTTTGCTTTGATTTTGATCTTGTCTTTTGTTTTGGATGCACCCTTTGCAAATTTGTGCTAAAAAGGGGGAGTAGTTTTAAGTTTCAGATCAGAAAAATTTGTTTTTGAGCAGTTTTGTGGTTCAGAAGTTGTTTATGTTCAGAAGTTTGAGGTTCAGAAGTTGGTTCTGTTCAGATGTTTCAGTTCAGAAGATGTTTTAGTTCAGAAGATGTTTTAGATCAGAAGTTTGTTTTTGTTCAGAAGTTTGTTCTGTTCAGATGTTCGCAGATCAGAAGATGTTTTTGTTCAGAAGTTTGTTCTGTTCAGATGTTTCGCAGATCAGAAGATGTTTTAGTTCAGAAGATTGTTTAGTTCAGAAGATGTTTTAGATCAAGATGTTTTAGATCAGAAGTTTGTTTTTGTTCAGAAGTTTTGTTTTGTTCAGATGTTCGCAGATCAGAAGTTGTTTTTGTTCAGATGTTCGCTGATCAGAAGTTTGTTTTGGTTCAGATGTTCATGTTCTCAGAAGTTGTGAGAAGTTGCTTCTGTTTCTACTGTGCTATGTGTGTTCTGATAGTGTTAGCTCTGGTCTGAAGACAAGTTCAAGACGATGGCTATGTTTGTTTCTGAAATGTTGCCTCTGATGAGCAGTACTTCTGATGGTAGTATTTCTGATACGATGATGTTCAAACTGATTTCATTTTGATGTTATCATGTGCTAAGGCTGATTGTACCTCTGTTGTTGTGTTTGTGCTGCTAAAGTGTTTTGTTCCGACTATGCCTTCTGAAGTATGATAGTGGGTTGTGTAGATGCGTTTGTTTGAGGGGAGTTCTGACTAAGGGGG
>NC_080041.1:30129529-30169344 GCF_012489685.1 Lotus japonicus
CTCTATGATTACAAGTTAACCTTTTGATATGAACAATTGTGGTACTCTAACGTGTTTGTCTGAGTGTGCTATTTGCCAGGTTCTGACCTCAACTCAATCTCACACAAATCAGAAGCACTGTGTATAAAGAGTGACCCAAGCAACGCTTTCGCATTCACCATGTTCAGTATGAACAGTGGAAAAGCTTCAGAAGTTCTGAAGTTATACAAACTCTGATGTGGACTCAGTCACTAGAAGTTCTGAAGATCCAGAAAGTCTGATAACCAAGAAACACTGAAGGCTCAGATGTTCTGATGGTGTAGAAGACTCTGAAGATCCAGAAGCTGAATAGTGGAAACTCTGAAGTCCAGAAGCAAGAAACTCTGAAGGCCATGTTCTTCCCTCTGAGTTCAGAATCAGAAGATACAATGGTCAGAGGATCTGTGCTTTCCCTCTGACTCTGATCAACCGGCTTCACAAGTTCCAATATGAAGCATTCCCCTGATCAGAAGTCTCCTAGGTTTAAAGGTCGTGTCGCTATCCAAGTACAAAAGCTACTGTACCTTCCTGACGACCTACCTAACGTTCTCAGCCACAGCAGAAGCTGGATTTTCCAGAACTGCCCTCCAACGGTAGCATTTCCCATGCATCGCTCAACCCTAATCCTTGGAGTATATAAAGAGGCTGAAGACTGAAAGAAACGGCTAGAAGCATTCACATACGCAAGACATATTCAAAAATCTTCTAAGTTTTCTTTCATCTGAAATTCATTGAGTTTACTATTAGCTTTTTAGAAGCAAATCTCTTGTAAACAATTCTTTGATAAACAGTTTGTTTAGTTCCTTTAGGAGATCAAGGTTGATCGGATCCTAGAGAAGACTAAGAGAGTGAATCTTAGTGTGAGCTAAGTCAGTGTAATTGTTAGTCACTTGTAGGTTTCAAGTGCAGTTGTAACTCTTACCTGATTAGTGGATTGCCTTCATTCTAAGAAGGAAGAAATCACCTTAACGGGTGGACTGGAGTAGCTTGAGTGATTTATCAAGTGAACCAGGATAAAATCCTTGTGTGCTTTTCTATCTCTTATCTTTAGCACTTAAGTTCTCGAAAGATTTGTCAAAATCTTTAAGGTGGAAGTTTTATACTGAAAACGTTATTCAAACCCCCCCTTTCTACCGTTTTTCATACCTTCAATTGGTATCAGAGCGCAAGTTCTGATTACCACACCTAACAGTGTTCAGTGATCCGGGCCGGTGTGAAAAACAATGGCTGCCACCACCAGTGAAACTCAAAGAGATGGTTACAATGCAAAGCCTCCTATGTTCGACGGTCAAAGGTTCGAATATTGGAAAGATAGACTGGAAAGTTTCTTTCTGGGTTTCGATGCAGATCTCTGGGATATTATTGTGGATGGCTACGAGCGTCCAGTTGATGCAGATGGCAAGAAGATCCCAAGGTCAGAGATGACTGCAGATCAAAAGAAGCTGTACTCACAACATCACAAAGCAAGAGCAATTCTTCTAAGTGCTATTTCCTACGAAGAGTACCAGAAGATTACAGATCGTGAGTTTGCAAAAGGCATTTTCGAATCTCTGAAGATGTCTCATGAAGGAAACAAGAAAGTCAAAGAATCAAAGGCATTGTCTTTGATCCAAAAGTATGAATCCTTCATCATGGAGCCAAATGAGTCCATTGAAGAAATGTTCTCCAGATTTCAGTTGCTTGTAGCTGGCATACGACCTCTCAACAGAGCTACACAACAAAAGATCATGTCATAAGGGTCATCAGGTGTCTTCCTGAAAGTTGGATGCCTTTGGTGACTTCAATAGAGCTCACGAGAGACGTTGAGAATATGAGTTTAGAAGAACTCATCAGCATTTTGAAATGCCATGAGCTGAAGCGCTCAGAGATGCAAGATCTGAGGAAAAAGTCCATAGCCTTGAAATCCAAATCTGAAAAGGCTAAGGTTGAGAAGTCAAAAGCTCTTCAAGCTGAAGAAGAGGAATCTGAAGAAGCATCAGAAGATTCTGATGAAGATGAGCTGACTCTGATCTCCAAGAGACTCAATCGCATCTGGAAGCACAGGCAGAGCAAATACAAAGGCTCTGGAAAGGCAAGAGGAAAGTCTGAATCCTCAGGTCAGAAGAAGTCCTCGCTTAAGGAAGTCACATGCTTTGAGTGCAAAGAATCAGGGCACTACAAAAGTGACTGTCCAAGATTGAAGAAGGACAAGAAGCCAAAGAAGCACTTCAAGACGAAGAAGAGTCTGATGGTGACATTTGATGAATCAGAGTCAGAGGATGTTGACTCTGATGGTGAAGTCCAAGGACTCATGGCTATTGTCAAAGACAAGGAAGCAGAGTCAAAGGGAGCTGTTGACTCTGACTCAGAATCAGAAGGAGATCCTAACTCAGACGATGAAAATGAGGTATTCGCTTCTTTCTCTACCTCTGAACTGAAACATGCATTGTCTGATATCATGGATAAGTATAACTCCTTATTGTCTAAGCATAAGAAGCTGAAAAAGAACTTATCTGCTGTTTCCAAAACTCCTTCTGAACATGAGAAAATTATTTCTGATTTGAAAAATGATAATCATGCTTTGATCAATTCTAACTCTGTGCTTAAGAACCAGATTGCTAAGTTAGAAGAAATTGTTGCCTGTGATGCCTCTGATTGTAGAAATGAATCTAAGTATGAAAAGTCTTTTCAAAGATTCCTAGCTAAAAGCGTGGATAGAAGCTTAATGGCTTCAATGATCTATGGCGTAAGCAGAAATGGAATGCATGGCATTGGCTATTCTAAACCAATTAGAAATGAGCCCTCTGTGTCTAAAGCTAAATCCTTGTATGAATGCTTTGTTCCCTCTGGTACCATATTGCCTGATCCTGTACCTGCTAAAGTCGCTAAAAACCCTCTTAAAAAGGGATCCTTCTCTATGACTAAATATCATGCAAATATTCCTTTAAAATATCATGTTGAGACACCCAAGGTGATCAGAACCTCTGGGGTAACTAACAAGAGAGGACCCAGAAAGTGGGTACCTAAGGACAAGATTATCTATGTTGCAGATATCCTTGATAGCTCCACTGAAACACCAATCATGGTATCTGGACAGTGGATGCTCGCGTCACATGACGGGAGAAAGGCGTATGTTCCGAGAGCTGAAACTTAAGCCTGGAGGTGAAGTTGGCTTTGGAGGAAATGAAAAGGGTAAAATTGTTGGTACTGGTACTATTTGTGTAGATAGTAGTCCATGCATTGATAATGTGTTATTGGTAGACGGCTTAACACATAACTTATTGTCTATAAGTCAATTAGCTGACAAGGGTTATGATGTTATATTCAATCAAAAGTCCTGCCGGGCTGTAAGTCAGATCGATGGCTCTGTTCTGTTTAACAGCAAGAGGAAGAACAACATCTATAAGATCAGATTATCTGAGTTGGAGGCTCAGAATGTGAAGTGCCTTCTGTCTGTTAATGAAGAGCAGTGGGTATGGCATAGACGGTTAGGGCATGCCAGTATGAGAAAGATTTCTCAGCTGAGCAAGCTAAACCTTGTCAGGGGCTTACCCAATCTGAAGTTCGCTTCAGACGCTCTTTGTGAAGCATGTCAGAAAGGCAAATTCACAAAAGTCCCTTTCAAGGCAAAGAATGTTGTCTCAACCTCAAGGCCGTTGGAACTTCTGCATATCGACCTTTTTGGACCAGTGAAAACTGAGTCTATAGGTGGCAAGAGATATGGGATGGTTATCGTTGATGACTATAGCCGCTGGACATGGGTAAAGTTTCTAACCCGCAAGGATGAGTCTCATGCTCTGTTCTCTACCTTCATTGCTCAAGTGCAAAACGAGAAGGCTTGTAGGATTGTGCGTGTCAGAAGTGACCATGGTGGAGAGTTTGAGAATGACAAGTTTGAGAGTCTGTTTGATTCCTATGGAATTGCACATGATTTCTCTTGTCCCAGAACTCCTCAACAAAATGGTGTTGTTGAGAGGAAGAACAGAACTCTTCAGGAGATGGCTAGAACCATGCTCCAAGAAACTGGCATGGCTAAGCACTTTTGGGCAGAGGCAGTAAATACAGCATGTTACATTCAGAACAGAATCTCTGTGAGACCAATTCTGAATAAGACTCCTTATGAATTGTGGAAGAACATAAAACCCAACATTTCTTATTTTCATCCTTTTGGCTGTGTTTGTTATGTTCTCAATACTAAGGATAGATTGCATAAATTTGATGCTAAGTCTTCTAAGTGTCTATTACTCGGTTACTCTGAGAGATCTAAAGGTTTTAGATTTTATAATACTGATGCTAAGACTATTGAAGAATCTATTCATGTTAGATTTGACGATAAGCTTGACTCTGACCAGTCAAAGCTAGTTGAAAAGTTTGCAGATTTAAGCATTAATGTTTCTGACAAAGGAACCAGAGGAAGAAGCTGGTCCCTCTAACTCACAAACTCTGAAGAAGAGCAGAATCACTGCAGCTCACCCTAAGGAATTGATTCTGGGCAACAAAGACGAACCAGTCAGAACCAGATCTGCCTTCAGACCCTCTGAAGAGACCTTGCTCAGTCTGAAAGGATTGGTGTCCTTAATTGAACCCAAGTCCATAGATGAAGCTCTTCAGGACAAGGATTGGATTCTGGCCATGTAAGAAGAACTGAATCAATTTTCCAAGAACGATGTTTGGAGCTTAGTGAAGAAGCCTGAGAGTGTCCATGTTATTGGAACGAAGTGGGTATTCAGAAACAAGCTGAATGAGAAAGGAGATGTAGTCAGAAACAAGGCAAGGCTAGTTGCTCAAGGCTACAGCCAGCAGGAAGGAATAGACTACACTGAAACATTTGCTCCAGTAGCAAGACTGGAGGCAATCAGACTGTTGATCTCTTTCTCAGTAAATCACAACATAGTTCTACATCAGATGGACGTAAAGAGTGCCTTCCTAAATGGTTATATCTCAGAGGAAGTCTATGTTCATCAACCCCCAGGTTTTGAAGATGAGAAGAAACCAGACCATGTGTTCAAATTGAAGAAATCACTCTACGGTCTGAAGCAAGCTCCCAGAGCATGGTATGAGAGACTTAGCTCATTCCTTCTGGAGAATGAGTTTGTAAGGGGTAAAGTAGATACAACTCTTTTTTGCAAGACTTATAAAGATGATATCTTAATTGTGCAAATTTATGTTGATGATATTATATTTGGTTCTGCTAATCAATCTCTATGCAAAGAATTTTCTGAGATGATGCAGGCTGAATTTGAGATGAGTATGATGGGAGAATTAAAGTACTTTCTGGGAATACAAGTTGATCAAACACCAGAAGGAACATATATCCATTAGAGCAAGTACACTAAAGAACTTCTGAAGAAGTTCAATATGCTGGAATCTACAGTGGCCAAGACTCCAATGCATCCTACATGCATTCTGGAGAAAGAAGATAAAAGTGGTAAAGTATGTCAGAAGCTCTATCGTGGCATGATAGGTTCACTTCTATACTTAACTGCATCTAGGCCAGACATATTATTTAGTGTTCACTTATGTGCTCGTTTCCAATCAGATCCAAGGGAAAACCACTTAACTGCTGTTAAGAGGATCCTAAGGTATCTAAAAGGCACCACTAACCTTGGCTTGATGTATAAGAAAACATCAGAGTATAAGCTTTCAGGTTACTGTGATGCTGATTATGCTGGAGATAGAACAGAGAGAAAAAGTACTTCTGGAAATTGTCAATTTCTGGGAAGCAATCTAGTCTCATGGGCAAGCAAGAGGCAATCAACCATTGCACTATCAACTGCAGAGGCAGAATATATCTCAGCAGCAATATGCAGCACTCAGATGCTCTGGATGAAACATCAGCTGGAGGATTATCAGATCCTTGAGAGCAATATCCCAATCTATTGTGATAACACTGCTGCAATCTCATTGAGTAAGAATCCTATCTTGCATTCAAGGGCAAAGCACATTGAGGTAAAGTATCACTTTATTAGAGATTATGTACAGAAGGGCGTACTTCTTCTGAAGTTGGTTGATACTGACCATCAATGGGAAGATATCTTTACAAAGCCCTTAGCAGAGGATAGATTTAATTTTATTCTGAAAAATCTAAACATGGACTTTTGTCCAGAGTGAAGATGAATCAGAACCTCTGACTATGATACTTCTTGATCAGAAGATGTCTAGTCCAGAAGGTAACTCAATCAGAGTGTGTGTACCCACTGGTACTGACTCTGAAGCTGAGACAACAACACGTGTGTCAGTATTTCTGATGCATAGTTCCTTGTGCCCGTGTGACAGTCTGTTATGATTGCGTGTAGATGTGCTTCTCTCCTGTGTGTGATTTGTGTATTTACTGTTACTATCTATCTTTAATTTTCAACCGTTGATCTTAAAGTGCTTTTTGAATCAACAACGGTTATTTGTTAAAACCCACTATACACACACGATCTCTTTCACTTCCGGTTTTTACTCTCGCTCTCTCTGCTTTTCAAAACCGCTTTTCTCGATTTCTCTCTCGATCTCTCTTCATCTTTCAACCTTCATCTTCTACCTCAAACCTTCAACCGCTTCAAAGATGGTGAGTCAAACCAGAAGATCTACTGCAGATGCACCTCAGTTCCCTCACATGGTAGTTGGTCTAGCAACGGGTCAAAGGGGCCCTGAGAATCCGACACCAGATCAAGGTCAAGCTCAAGAGCAGATTCTTCCAATTGCAGAACGGGGCTGTGTCGTTCACTGTGTATATGCTCCTGAGGAACTCCAAGTCCTGGCAGAATGGAGATTCGACCTCGACAACCTGGCTACAAATGGGTATGATCTTCGTCCTGAAGTCCAAGCTCAAGGTTGGGGAAATTACTTCAACAGACTTCGAGGACCGGTGTATGATAGACTGGTAAAGGAATTCTGGAAGCACGCCGACTGCGATGATACTCAGGTGGTATCTCATATTCTTGGAAGAAAGATCATCATCACGGAGAAGTCTTTCGTGAATTTGCTGGGTGCAGACACTGCTTATTGGTATCGTTTCCAACTCACGGAATCGAAGCTGAAACCCAGCACCAAGGATACAATCAACCAGGCCCTGTACACCACTTACAAACCGGGCAAGACGAGTTACAAGGTGATGGACCTTCATCCCAAGCTCAGGATCTGGCACAAAATTTTGCTACACTGCATAAACCAGAGACCAAAGGGCAGTTCTCCAGACTACATCAACTTCAACCAGAAGGTGATGTTGTTCTTCATCCAAGACCAGAAGAAGATCTGCCTTCCCTACTTCCTCTTCTCCTACTTGAAGGAATGCATCCGGAAGTCTCGCACCACTGCCTCCATCAAGTCAGCCATCAAATATATCCCCTTTGGGAGACTGCTCTCAGACTTTCTCATTGAAAGCAACCTGGTGCAAGATCTGGTCAATGCTGGATGTGTAGAGGATCTGAGCACCATGGTCAGTGATGTCTTCACTGCAAATTCTCTGAAGAAGATGGGTTTGGTCCAGAAGAAGATTGCTCCTGCTCGTGAAGACACATCTTCTGAGATCAGAAGTAGAAGGATGCCTCTGCATGACTACCCTCTGTGGACACAGGCAGACAATCCTGACGCCATCAGGTGCTATGTTGATGACCTAAGGGCTCAAGGATTCGAAATTGATCTTGATGATTTCGTCAGCAGACTGCCGCCAGCTCCAGAGTTTCCTTCTCCTCCCAAGAAGAAAGCTCAGAGGAAGATGATACTGGACGAATCTTCTGAGGAATCCGATGTCCCTCTGGTCAAAAAGAAGAAGAGAAAGCCTGATGATGGTGATGATAGTGACAATGAGGATGGTCCTCCTAAGAAGAAGAAGAAGCAGGTCAGAATCGTGGTGAAGCCTACTCGGGTGGAACCAGCTGCTGAAGTGGTCAGAAGGACTGAACCTCCTGCCAGAGTGACTAGATCATCAGCACATTCAAGTAAGCCTGCACTTGCTTCTGATGATGATTTGAATTTATTTGATGCACTCCCTATATCTGCCATGCTCAAACACTCCTCAAATCCCCTCACTCCTATTCCTGAATCCCAACCAGCTGCACAAACCACCTCTCCACCACATTCCCCAAGATCTTCATTCTTTCACCCTTCTCCTACTGAAGCACCTCTCTGGAATTTGCTTCAGAACCAACCCTCTAGGTCAGAAGAACCTACCTCTCCCATCACCATTCCATACAACCCACTCGAACAACCAGAGCCTACCCACACAGAACATGAACCCAGAACCTCTGATCACTCTGTCCCAAGAGCATCAGAACGTCTGGCTCTCAAACCCACGGATACAGACTCTTCCACAGCCTATACACCCGTATCCTTTCCAACCAATGTTGCTGATTCTTCTCCCTCCAATAACTCTGAATCCATTAGAAAATTCATGGAGGTCAGAAAAGAAAAGGTGTCTACCTTAGAGGAATATTACCTCACTTGTCCAAGCCCTAGGAGATATCCTGGCCCTAGACCTGAACGTCTAGTTGACCCAGATGAACCTATCTTGGCCAATCCTTTACAAGAGGCAGACCCTTTGGCTCAACAAGCTCACCCTGCCCCTGACCAACAAGAGCCTATTCAACCAGAACCTGAACCCGAACAATCAGTGTCTAACCAATCCTCGGTTAGATCACCCCATCCTCTGGTTGAAACTTCAGACCCTCACCTTGGAACCTCTGAACCCAATACTCAAATGATTAACATTGGTTCTCCACAAGGTGCCTCTGAAGCTCATAGCAGCAATCACCCAGCCTCTCCTGAAACCAACCTCTCCATAATTCCTTATACTCACCTCCAACCCACATCTCTCTCTGAGTGCATCAATATTTTCTATCATGAAGCCTCTTTGAGGCTCCGCAATGTGCACGGTCAGACTGACCTCAGTGAGAATGCTGAACGTGTGGCTGATGAGTGGAACAATCTGGGCACTTGGCTGGTGGCTCAAGTTCCAATTATGATGCAGCTCCTGCATACAGAGGGAAGTCAGAGCATTGAGGCTGCCAAGCAAAGGTTTGCTCGAAGGGTGGCTCTTCATGAACAAGAACAGAGACACAAGCTTCTTGAAGCTATTGAAGAAGCCAAGAGAAAGAAAGCTCAAGCAGAAGAAGCTGCACGTCAAGCAGCAGCTCAAGCTGAACAAGCCAGACTAGAGGCAGAGCGACTTAAAGCTGAGGCTGAAGCTCTTAGATGCCAAGCACTTGCACCAGTTGTGTTTACTCCTGCTGCTTCTGCTTCCATTCCAGATTCTCAAGCTGCTCAGAATGTTCCTTCCGGTTCTGCTCAGTCAAGCTCATCCAGACTCGACATCATGGAACAGCGTCTTGACATTCATGAATCCATGCTGATTGAGATGAAGCACATGATGATGGAACTTCTGCGACGAACTGACAAACCTTAGTTTTAGGATCTCTTCTTTTTCTTTCTTTTTCTTTAACGTTGTTTTATTTAAACTCTGTTTCTTTTCATTTATTTATTCTACTTTATTCGTTTGTGATTATCTATGCATATCTATATATATTTGTGTCACATATGTTTGCAAAAATCTTTTTATTCATCATATTTTTATGTTTACATCATACATTCTTTCCCTAAAATCTAGAATGGAGGATCCCTCCTCATTCTTCTGCACTCCTGGCGCTGCTCTGACCTATCCTTCTCCAGACGCTCCAGTACATGCTGGATGTTGCTGAGCCTGTCCTCTAGCTCATCCCTCTCCAGAATCTCTTCTGCAGTCTTGAGCTTCTCTTCCAAACTTTCTTTTTCTTCCAGCAGCTTGAGTTCAAGCCGGCTGAGTTCTTGCACCTCCTCAACGAAGGCAAGAAATTCCCTCAGGTCTCTCTCCAACTCTGGACGCAGGTCCTCTTCCAGCTGTGTCCGTGTTAGCTCCGAGATGGTCGTCGTACCCTCTGGATGCCTGATGTTCAGGAACAAGTCCTCCTCAAAGGCCTTCTTCCTCAGCTCTTCTAGTGCTACGATGTATGATGCCATTTTTTTTCCTTACTGAAAATTGTTCGAGGTGTGAAGCTTACCTTTCTCTCCAACGCTTTATATAGGCTTCACTTTCTCTCTGAAAGTTAATGCTCCTACGGTTTCTCGAGGTTAAGTTCTTGGTAACTGACCCTTCTCTTTACTCACTTGACCGGTGGTAAACGTTCTTCTCTTGCATTAACTCTTCTATTTATTTCGCCTAACTCTGATTCTTGCATCGTTTTGATTTCCTTTAAACTTAGACCTTCTCTAAGGGGGAGTACCTTGTACTTCAAGCTAAGTTTTTCACACCCCAAGCTTTTTGCTTATGACAAAAAGGGGGAGTAAACCCAGTTTTTGATGTGTAAGATGTGTTAGTGTGATTTATTTTTCTTTTGGAGATTTTAAGAGTTCCACCTTCATGACCATAGATGTGTCACTGGGCAAATACAAGGAATACATTTCACTTCTTCTGAAGTGATTATAAGTTGACTCTGATACCCAAGACTCTGATACCTTGTCCATGACTCTGATTACTTATGCGCTCTGATTACTCGATTTTCATCTATGTCATAAGTTTTTCACTCTGAACTCTTATATTATTTAGCTCAGAATCTAGACTTTACTAACGTTTTCATCAAGTATTAGATTCAGGGGGAGCTAAGCTCAGAATCAAGCAGTGACTTGAATTCAGAATGAGCAAGATAAACTATTCACATCAGGATAAGTCTTATTCTATATCTCTAAACTCTAAGTGAATTCAGTTTAATGTTTAAGAATTGTTCATCAAAAATCTTAGTTTTGTCATCATCAAAAAGGGGGAGATTGTAAGATCAAGTTTTGATCTAGTAGTACAACTCTATGTTTTGATGATTACAAGTTAACCTTTTGATATGAACAATTGTGGTACTCTAACGTGTTTGTCTGAGTGTGCTATTTGCAGGTTCTGACCTCAACTCAATCTCACACAAATCAGAAGCACTGTGTATAAAGAGTGACCCAAGCAACGCTTTCGCATTCACCATGTTCAGTATGAACAATGGAAAAGCTTCAGAAGTTCTGAAGTTATACAAACTCTGATGTGGACTCAGTCACTAGAAGTTCTGAAGATCCAGAAAGTCTGATAACCAAGAAACACTGAAGGCTCAGATGTTCTGATGGTGTAGAAGATTCTGAAGATCCAGAAGCTGAATAGTGGAAACTCTGAAGTCCAGAAGCAAGAAACTCTGAAGGCCATGTTCTTCCCTCTGAGTTCAGAATCAGAAGATACAATGGTCAGAGGATCTGTGCTTTCCCTCTGACTCTGATCAACCGGCTTCACAAGTTCCAATATGAAGCATTCCCCTGATCAGAAGTCTCCTAGGTTTAAAGGTCGCGTCGCTATCCAAGTACAAAAGCTACTGTACCTTCCTGACGACCTACCTAACGTTCTCAGCCACAGCAGAAGCTGGATTTTCCAGAACTGCTCTCCAACGGTAGCATTTCCCATGCATCGCTCAACCCTAATCCTTGGAGTATATAAAGAGGCTGAAGACTGAAAGAAACGGCTAGAAGCATTCACATACGCAAGACATATTCAAAAATCTTCTAAGTTTTCTTTCATCTGAAATTCATTGAGTTTACTATTAGCTTTTTAGAAGCAAATCTCTTGTAAACAATTCTTTGATAAACAGTTTGTTTAGTTCCTTTAGGAGATCAAGGTTGATCGGATCCTAGAGAAGACTAAGAGAGTGAATCTTACTGTGAGCTAAGTCAGTGTAATTGTTAGTCACTTGTAGGTTTCAAGTGCAGTTGTAACTCTTACCTGATTAGTGGATTGCCTTCATTCTAAGAAGGAAGAAATCACCTTAACGGGTGGACTGGAGTAGCTTGAGTGATTTATCAAGTGAACCAGGATAAAATCCTTGTGTGCTTTTCTATCTCTTATCTTTAGCACTTAAGTTCTCGAAAGATTTGTCAAAATCTTTAAGGTGGAAGTTTTATACTGAAAACGTTATTCAAACCCCCCCTTTCTACCGTTTTTCATACCTTCACTCGTGACATACCGAGAAAGTTCGAGGTATTGCATGAAAAGATGGAAGAATTTAAAGTTTATATGATACGTTAAGAGCACCTCGAGCAGCCATCGATTTCTACTGCATATGCTGCTCAACGTTTCAAATATACACCCTCAAAACCAAAGACACCATCTAGGAATATATGTAAAAAAGTGGATGGAGAAGAATCATAAGGGAAACACTTAACTCTTATTTTGTTGAAGCGCAATGTTGTTCATTTATTTTCTTATCTCTGGTAAACCGAATATTTGACTTAAACATGTTTCTGTGATTCGTACCCACGTGTTGTTTTATTAAGTTATATTATTTGAGATTGTGTCCAGTCGCATTCACTTACGGTCATCACCCCTGATGCATCCATTTCCAACACAAATTGTTAAAGTTTTCATATGGAAACTATTTCATCAACTAAACCATTTGGTTTCAGTACAGTTGATTAGGTGGAAATACCTAGGTTGTAGTTGCCTGATCGAAGTAAACACTGGCCTCTTTCTTTTTTGGAGTAAATATTTTCTCCAAAAATAGGAAATATCCCATAATTATTTAAATTTAAAATAACCCTAAAAAATCCAATTAAAACTTCTTGAGTGCAAAAATTATTGCCTAATTATGTTGTGGACATACTTCATACAATATGTTTTTTTAATGATTGCACTCAACCTATTGAGAAAAAGAAAACCTATAGAATGCATTAGTAACTAAGTAATGATGATATCTAAATGTAATCAAAACTTTATCTATATATCTTTAAAATGACAAGCGTACTTAAAATTCATTTGAGCGTAATTCATTATAACTTACACAAGAAAATTATAACTTAACATATTTATGACAACTGGTTAGTAACTAAATTTTAAAGAAACTTTAGAACAATTAATTGTGCGTAGCTGTTTCTTGGGAGTTATTGTAACCTACAAAATATTTTGAATGCTTCTCTCACATAGGAAACTATATGTACGGCATAATTGATCACCTAATACATCAAACAAAATCTTGTTTGCCTAACAATAAAATAACCTAATAAAAATGGCCATGAAATCATTCAATAGCTTCTTTGCTGTCATGGCTATTTTGGCTAGTTTAACTTTACTCATCAACACATCCCACAGTTCTCCAGTTGAGGTTAATTATGCCCCAGGACCTTTGTCAGCGTATGGGAAATATTTGAGTAACTGTGCAAGCAAGGTAAAACAAATTTGTGGCCAACAAATATTTGTAGGAGTATTTTATAGCAGCCACACCGTCAACGATTACTGTTGCCATAGCCTAGTGAATGACATGGGAAAATCATGTCATGTTGACCTGACAAAATATGTTGCGAATTCGCCAACATTCAAGAAGAACACAACTGAAATTATGAAGAGATGCTACAAGGTGTGGGATTATTGTAGTCTAGTTCACCTTCATTAGATTGATACAAAGTGATAAGTGAAAGAGAATGAATGTACTATATTAAATGTTACAATTTTATAAAGTAATTTATCTCAGTACTACTACTCTTTTATTTATTGAATCTAGTACAAATTTATAGTTAGTGATTTTTTTCTTTCTCATAAACAAAGGCATATTAAAAATTGAACTTATTATCAAACCAGAAATTAAATAGTTTACGGTGTTGATCTTAATTCGATGCTTGGTTGGTGTCTCATAATGCTTTCATGAATCTATTGTCAACTTGTATTTATAAGGAAGATATACATCTAGCATTTTTGGACTAGGCAGTGATGACATTGTATTACTTTTAGTTATTCAAAAATATTTCCTTAAATCTGACCAAAGCTACTTGTATAGTGTTTCAATTATCTATTTTTTTGCGTTTTGGTCAAAGGAGCATGTAGTAATGAATCCTCATAATTCTATAAGAGAATAATTAATGATAAGAGCCAGCGGACATGAACCAAAGGATGACAATCGCATCATCAAAGCATTAAGATGCAGTAGTTATTCAAAAATGGTGATTAATGTGTTTGGAAAATGAAAAAGTTATCAACCGGTTTAAATGCATAATAGCCGGTTTTATCACTTATTTTTGGTATTTGACCGATTTTGTAGGTTTTGACTAGTTTTCAATCATTTTGATTTCAGCAGCAAATCATACAAGCAACAGATCTGGCTCTCGACTTGTCCGGCCGATCAAGTTCAGTTTTCTAAACATTACTTTTTAATGTTTTACAACTTATTATTCTATGAAGTGAAAATAAGTCGTGCATAGTCATTTTAATCCATCTCAAAATACAGTAGGATAGATTGAGTTCTATAAGAAGTCTTGTAAATGTTAAAGTAGTATATTAAATTATCACATGTTCAATTTTAAATAAAATCTTGCCCATTTAAGTGTGCAATGTCACATTATCCTATAACATGCTACAAGGAGAGGCTGGGAGTGAGACAGATTCAGAGAGTGTGGCAGCTAGGGTTTGAGAGTTTGAGACTCGACAACAGAGTGCAGCTACGGTATTTGCGGCTTTGCGCGCTAATGAACTCAGCCTGGAGTTTCTCAATTCACAATTTTTTAAAAGACATGGCTCGGTAGGGCTGGAGCCTAATCCGAAGCCGATCGTTGTTAACCACATGAAACAAATTTTTGGGACTGGGTGGCTAGTGAATTTAATCGGAATGCCCGGTTGCACAAAAAATAAACTCAGTATTTGGGAGTTTGAGCCGGGTCGGAAGTTTTTTAACAACCTCATTATGGGCTACATCGATGGCAGTCTTCCATGCCCTAAATTTTTTTTCGATGCAGCTATGAAGGTATGAAAAACGGTAGAAAGGGGGGGTTTGAATAACGTTTTCAGTATAAAACTTCCACCTTAAAGATTTTGACAAATCTTTCGAGAACTTAAGTGCAAAAGAAAAGAGATAGAAAAGCACACAAGGATTTTATCCTGGTTCACTTGATAAATCACTCAAGCTACTCCAGTCCACCCGTTAAGGTGATTTCTTCCTTCTTAGAATGAAGGCAATCCACTAATCAGGTAAGAGTTACAACTGCACTTGAAACCTACAAGTGACTAACAATTACACTGACTTAGCTCACACTAAGATTCACTCTCTTAGTCTTCTCTAGGATCCGATCAACCTTGATCTCCTAAAGGAACTAAACAAACTGTTTATCAAAGAATCGTTTACAAGAGATTTGCTTCTAAAAAGCTAATAGTAAACTCAATGAATTTCAGATGAAAGAAAACTTAGAAGATTTTCGAATATGTCTTGTGTATGTAAATGCTTCTTGCTTCTAACCGTTTCTTTCAGTCTTCAGCCTCTTTATATACTCCAAGGATTAGGGTTGAGCGATGCATGGGAAATGCTACCGTTGGAGGGCAGTTCTGGAAAATCCAGCTTCTGCTGTGGCTGAGAACGTTAGGTAGGTCGTCATGAAGGTACAGTTGCTTTTGTACTTGGATAGCGACGCGACCTTTAAACCTAGGAGACTTCTGATCAGAGGAATGCTTCGTGTTGGAACTTGTGAAGCCGGTTGATCAGAGTCAGAGGGAAAGCACAGATCCTCTGACCATTGTATCTTCTGATTCTGAACTCAGAGGGAAGAACATGGCCTTCAGAGTTTCTTGCTTCTGGACTTCAGAGTTTCCACTATTCAGCTTCTGGATCTTCAGAGTCTTCTACACCATCAGAACATCTGAACCTTCAGTGTTTCTTGGTTATCAGAACTTCTGGATCTTCAGAGCTTCTAGCGACTGAGTCCACATCAGAGTTTGTATAGCTTCAGAACTTCTGAAACTTTTCCACTGTTCATACTGAACATGGTGAATGCGAAAGCGTTGCTTGGGTCACTCTTTATACACAGTGCTTCTGATTTGTGTGAGATTGAGTTGAGGTCAGAACCTGCAAATAGCACACTCAGAAAAACACGTTAGAGTACCACAATTGTTCATATCAAAAGGTTAACTTGTAATCATCAAAACATAGAGTTGTACTACTAGATCAAAACTTGATCTTACAATCTCCCCCTTTTTGATGATGACAAAACTAAAAATTTTTTATGAACAATTCTTAAACATTAAACTGAATTCACTCAGAGTTTAGAGATATAGAATAAGACTTATCCTGATGTGAATAGTTTATCTTGCTCATTCTGAATTCAAGTCACTGCTTGATTCTGAGCTTAGCTCCCCCTGAATCTAATACTTGATGAAAACGTTAGTAAAGTCTAGATTCTGAGCTAAATAATATAAGAGTTCAGAGTGAAAGACTTATGACATAGATGAAAATCGAGTAATCAGAGCGCATAAGTAATCAGAGTCATGGACAAGGTATCAGAGTCTTGGGTATCAGAGTCAACTTATAATCACTTCAGAAGAAGTGAAATGTATTCCTTATATTTGCCCAGTGACACATCTATGGTCATGAAGGTGGAACTCTTAAAATCTCCAAAAGAAAAATAAATCACACTAACACATCTTACACATCAAAAACTGGGTTTACTCCCCCTTTTTGTCATAAGCAAAAAGCTTGGGGTGTGAAAAACTTAGCTTGAAGTACAAGGTACTCCCCCTTAGAGAAGGTCTAAGTTTAAAGAAAAAGAAAATGATGCAAGAATCAGAGTTAGGCGAAATAAATGGAAGAGTTAATGCAAGAGAAGAACGTTTACCACCGGTCAAGTGAGTAAAGAGAAGGGTCAGTTACCAAGAACTTAACCTCGAGAAACCGTAGGAGCATTAACTTTCAGAGAGAAAGTGAAGCCTATATAAAGCGTTGGAGAGAAAGGTAAGCTTCACACCTCGAACAATTTTCAGTAAAAAAAATGGCATCATACATCGTAGCACTAGAAGAGCTGAGGAAGAAGGCCTTTGAAGAGGACTTGTTCCTGAACATCAGGCATCCAGAGGGTGCAACTACCATCGCGGAGCTGACACGGACACTGCTGGAAGAGGACCTGCGTCCAGATTTGGAGAGAGACCTGAAGGAATTTCTTGCCTTCGTGGAGGAGGTGCAAGAACTCAGCCGGCTTGAACTCAAGCTGCTGGAAGAAAAAGAAAGTTTGGAAGAGGAGCTCAATACTGCAGAAGAGATTCTGGAGAGGGATGAGCTAAAGGACAGGCTCAGCAACATCCAGCATGTACTGGAGCGTCTGGAGAAAGATAGGTCAGAGCAGCGCCAGGAGTGCAGAAGAATGAGGAGGGATCCTCCATTCTAGATTTTATGATGTAAAGAAATATGATGTAAACATAGAAATATGATGAATAAAAAAGATTTTTGCAAACATATGGGACACAAATATATATATAGATATGCATATAGAATCACAAACGAATAAAATAGAATAAGTAAATAAAAAGAAACAGAGTTTAAATAAAACAACGGTAAATAAAAAGAAGGAAAAAGAAGAGATCCTAAAACTAAGGTTTGTCAGATCGTCGCAGAAGTTCCATCATCATTTGCTTCATCTCAATCAGCAAGGATTCATGAATGTCAAGACGCTGTTCCATGATGTCGAGTCTGGATGAGCTTGTCTGAGTAGAACTGGAAGGAACATTCTGAGCAGCTTGAGGATCTGGAATGGAAGCAGAAGCAGCAGGAGTAAACACAACTGGTGCAAGTGCTTGGCATCTAAGAGCTTCAGCCTCAGCTTCAAGTCGCTCTGCCTCAAGTCTGGCTTGTTCAGCTTGAGCTGCTGCTAGACGTGCAGCTTCTTCTGCTGGAGCCTTCTTTCTCTTGGCTTCTGCAATGGCTTCAAGAAGCTTATTTCTCTGTTCTTGTTCATGAAGAGCCACCCTTCGAGCAAACCTTTGCTTTGCAGCCTCAATGCTCTGACTTCCCTCTGCATGCAGGAGCTACATCATAATTGGAACTTGAGCCACTAGCCAAGTGCCCAGATTGTTCCACTCATCAGCCACAAATTCAGCATTCTCACTGAGGTCAGTCTGACCGTGCAAATTGCGGAGCCTCAAAGAGGCTTCATGATAGAAAATATTGATGCACTCAGAGAGAGATGTGGGTTGGAGGTGAGTATAGGGAATTATGGAGAGGTTGGGTTCAGGAGAGGCTGGGTGATTGCTGCTATGAGCTTCAGAGGCACCTTGTGGAGAACCAATGTTAATCATTTGAGTATTGGGTTCAGAGGTTCCAAGGTGAGGGTCTGAAGTTTCAACCAGAGGATGGGGTGATCTAACCGAGGATTGGTTAGACACTGAATGTTCGGGTTCAGGTTCTGGTTGAATAGGCTCTTGTTGGTCAGGGACAGGGTGAGCTTGTTGAGCCAAAGGGTCTGCCTCTCGTAAAGGATTAGCCAAGATAGGTTCATCTAGGTCAACTAGACGTTCAGGTCTAGGGCCAGGATATCTCCTAGGGCTTGGACAAGTGAGGTAATATTCCTCTAAGGTAGACACCTTTTCTTTTCTGACCTCCATGAATTTTCTAATGGATTCAGAGTTATTGGAGGGAGAAGAATCAGCAACATTGGTTGGGAAGGATACAGGTGTAAAGGCTGTTGAAGAGTCTGTATCCGTGGTTCTGGCAGCAGGACGTTCTGATGCTCTGGGAACAGAGTGATCAGACGTTCTGGGTTGTGGTTCTGTTTGGTTTGGCTCTTGTTGTTCATGGATGATTGGCTCAGAAGATAATGGGTCGTACGGAATGGTAAGGAGAGAGGTTGGTTCATCTGACCTAGAGGGTTGGTTCTGAAGCAAATTCCAGAGAGGTGCTTCAGTAGGGGAAGGTTGAAAGAAGGAAGATCTTGGGGAATGTGGTGGAGTGGTGGTTTGTGCGGCTGGTTGGGATTCAGGAATAGGAGTGAGGGGATTTGAGGAGTGTTGGAGCAAGACAGAAATAGGGAGTGCATCAAATAAATTCAAATCATCATCAGAAGCAAGTGCAGGCTTACTTGAATGTGCTGATGATCGAGTCACTCTGGCAGGAGGTTCAGTCCTTCTTACCACTTCAGCAGCTGGTTCCACCCGAGTAGGCTTTACCACGATTCTGACCTTCTTCTTCTTCTTCTTGGGAGGACCATCCTCATTGTCACTATCATCACCATCATCAGGCTTTCTCTTCTTCTTTTGGACCAGAGGGACATCGGATTCCTCAGAAGATTCGTCCAGTAGCATCTTCCTCTGAGCTTTCTTCTTGGGAGGAGAAGGAAACTCTGGAGCTGGCGGTAGTCTGCTGACGAAATCATCAAGGTCAATTTCGAATCCTTGAGCCCTGAGGTCTTCAACATAGCATCTGATGGCGTCAGGATTGTCTGCCTGAGTCCACAGAGGGTAGTCATTCAGAGGCATCCTTCTACCTCTGATCTCAGAAGATGTGTCTTCATGAGCAGGAGCAATCTTCTTCTGGACCAAACTCATCTTCTTCAGAGAGTTTGCAGTGAAGACATCACTGACAATTGTGCTCAGATCCTCTACACATCCAGCATTAACCAGATCTTGCACCAGGTTGCTTTCAATGAGAAAGTCTGAGAGCAGCCTCCCAAAAGGGATATATTTGATTGCAGACTTGATGGAGGCGGTGGTGCGAGACTTCCGGATGCATTCCTTCAAGTAGGAGAACAGGAAGTAGGGAAGGCAGATCTTCTTCTGATCTTGGATGAAGAACAACATCACCTTCTGGTTGAAGTTGATGTAGTCTGGAGAACTGCCCTTCGGTCTCTGGTTTATGCAGTGGAGCAGGATCTTGTGCCAGATCCTGAGTTTGGGGTGAAGATCCATCACCTTGTAACTCGTCTTGCCCGGTTTGAAGGTGGTGTACAGGGCCTGGTTGATTTTGTCCTTGGTGCTGGGTTTCAGCTTCGATTCCGTCAGTTGGAAACGATACCCATAAGCAGTATCTGCACCCAGCAAGTTCACGAAGGACTTCTCCGTGATGATGATCTTTCTGCCAAGAATATGAGATACCACCTGAGTATCATCGCAGTCGGCGTGCTTCCAGAATTCCTTGACCAATTTATCATATACCGGTCCTCGAAGTCTGTTGAAGTAATTTCCCCAACCTTGAGCTTGGACTTCAGGACGAAGATCATACCCATTTGTAGCCAAGTTGTCGAGGTTGAATCTCCATTCTGCCAGGACTTGGAGTTCCTCAGGAGGAAAAACACAGTGAACGGCACAGCCCCGTTCTGCAATTGGAACACTCTGTTCTTGAGCTTGAACATGATCTTGAGTTGGATTCTCAGAACCCCTTTGACCCGTTGTCAGACCAACTACCATGTGAGGGAACTGAGGTGCATCTGCAGTAGATCTTCTGGTTTGTCTCACCATTTTTGAAGAGGTTGAAGGTTTGAGGTAGAAGATGAAGGTTGGAAGATGAAGAAAGATCGAGAGAGAAATCGAGAAGAGCGGTTTTGAAAAGCAGAGAGAGCGAGAGCAAAAACCGGAAGTGAAAGAGAACGTGTGTGTATAGTGGGTTTTATCAAATAACCGTTGTTGATTCAAAAAGCACTTTAAGATCAACGGTTGAAAATTAAAGATAGATAGTAACAGTAAAATACACAATCACACACAGGAGAGAAGCACATCTACACGCAATCATAACAGACTGTCACACGGGCACAAGGAACTATGCATCAGAAAAACTGACACACGCGTTGTTGTCTCAGCTTCAGAGTCAGTACCAGTGGGCACACACACTCTGATTGAGTTACCTTCTGGACTAGACATCTTCTGATCAAGAAGTATCATAGTCAGAGGTTCTGATCCATCTTCACTCTGGACAAAAGTCCATATTTAGATTTTTCAGAATAAAATTAAATCTATCCTCTGCTAAGGGCTTTGTAAAGATATCTGCCCGTTGATGGTCAGTATCAACAAACTTCAGAAGAAGTACGCCCTTCTGTACATAATCTCTAATAAAGTGATACTTTACCTCAATGTGCTTTGCCCTTGAATGCAAGATAGGATTCTTACTCAATGAGATTGCAGCAGTGTTATCACAATAGATTGGGATATTGCTCTCAAGGATCTGATAATCCTCCAGCTGATGTTTCATCCAGAGCATCTGAGTGCTGCATATTGCTGCTGAGATATATTATGCTTCTGCAGTTGATAGTGCAATGGTTGATTGCCTCTTGCTTGCCCATGAGACTAGATTGCTTCCCAGAAATTGACAATTTCCAGAAGTACTTTTTCTCTCTGTTCTATCTCCAGCATAATCAGCATCACAATAACCTGAAAGCTTATACTCTGATGTTTTCTTATACATCAAGCCAAGGTTAGTGGTGCCTTTCAGATACCTTAGGATCCTCTTAACAGCAGTTAAGTGGGTTTCCCTTGGATCTGATTGGAAACGAGCACATAAGTGAACACTAAATAATATGTCTGGCCTAGATGCAGTTAAGTATAGAAGTGAACCTATCATGCCAAGATAGAGCTTCTGACATACTTTACCACTTTTATCTTCTTTCTCCAGAATGCATGTAGGATGCATTGGAGTCTTGGCCACTGTAGATTCCAGCATATTGAACTTCTTCAGAAGTTCTTTAGTGTACTTGCTCTGATGGATATATGTTCCTTCTGGTGTTTGATCAACTTGTATTCCCAGAAAGTACTTTAATTCTCCCATCATACTCATCTCAAATTCAGCCTGCATCATCTCAGAAAATTCTTTGCATAGAGATTGATTAGCAGAACCAAATATAATATCATCAACATAGATTTGCACAATTAAGATATCATCTTTATAAGTCTTGCAAAAAAGAGTTGTATCTACTTTACCCCTTACAAACTCATTCTCCAGAAGGAATGAGCTAAGTCTCTCATACCATGCTCTGGGAGCTTGCTTCAGACCGTAGAGTGATTTCTTCAATTTGAACACATGGTCTGGTTTCTTCTCATCTTCAAAACCTGGGGGTTGATGAACATAGACTTCCTCTGAGATATAACCATTTAGGAAGGCACTCTTTACGTCCATCTGATGTAGGACTATGTTGTGATTTACTGAGAAAGAGATCAACAGTCTGATTGCCTCCAGTCTTGCTACTGGAGCAAATGTTTCAGTGTAGTCTATTCCTTCCTGCTGGCTGTAGCCTTGAGCAACTAGCCTTGCCTTATTTCTGACTACATCTCCTTTCTCATTCAGCTTGTTTCTGAATACCCATTTCGTTCCAATAACATGGACATTCTCAGGCTTCTTCACTAAGCTCCAAACATCGTTCTTGGAAAATTGATTCAGTTCTTCTTCCATGGCCAGAATCCAATCCTTGTCCTGAAGAGCTTCATCTATGGACTTGGGTTCAATTAAGGACACCAATCCTTTCAGACTGAGCAAGGTCTCTTCAGAAGGTCTGAAGGCAGATCTGGTTCTGACTGGTTCGTCTTTGTTGCCCAAAATCAATTCCTTAGGGTGAGCTGCAGTGATTCTGCTCTTCTTCAGAGTTTGTGAGTTAGAGGGACCAGCTTCTTCCTCTGGTTCATCTTCCTCTGGCTCATCTTCCTCTGGAGCTTTGCCTTTGTCAGAAACATTAATGCTTAAATCTGCAAACTTTTCAACTAGCTTTGACTGGTCAGAGTCAAGCTTATCGTCAAATCTAACATGAATAGATTCTTCAATAGTCTTAGCATCAGTATTATAAAATCTAAAACCTTTAGATCTCTCAGAGTAACCGAGTAATAGACACTTAGAAGACTTAGCATCAAATTTATGCAATCTATCCTTCGTATTGAGAACATAACAAACACAGCCAAAAGGATGAAAATAAGAAATGTTGGGTTTTATGTTCTTCCACAATTCATAAGGAGTCTTATTCAGAATTGGTCTCACAGAGATTCTGTTCTGAATGTAACATGCTGTATTTACTGCCTCTGCCCAAAAGTGCTTAGCCATGCCAGTTTCTTGGAGCATGGTTCTAGCCATCTCCTGAAGAGTTCTGTTCTTCCTCTCAACAACACCATTTTGTTGAGGAGTTCTGGGACAAGAGAAATCATGAGCAATTCCATAGGAATCAAACAGACTCTCAAACTTATCATTCTCAAACTCTCCACCATGGTCACTTCTGACACGCACAATCCTGCAAGCCTTCTCGTTTTGCACTTGAGCAATAAAGGTAGAGAACACAGCATGAGACTCATCCTTGCGGGTTAGAAACGTTACCCATGTCCAGCGGCTATAGTCATCAACGATAACCATCCCATATCTCTTGCCACCTATAGACTCAGTTTTCACTGGTCCAAAAAGGTCGATATGCAGAAGTTCCAACGGCCTTGAGGTTGAGACAACATTCTTTGCCTTGAAAGGGACTTTTGTGAATTTGCCTTTCTGACATGCTTCACAAAGAGCGTCTGAAGCGAACTTCAGATTGGGTAAGCCCCTGACAAGGTTTAGCTTGCTCAGCTGAGAAATCTTTCTCATACTGGCATGCCCTAACCGTCTATGCCATACCCACTGCTCTTCATTAACAGACAGAAGGCACTTCACATTCTGAGCCTCCAACTCAGATAATCTGATCTTATAGATGTTGTTCTTCCTCTTGCTGTTAAACAGAACAGAGCCATCGATCTGACTTACAGCCCGGCAGGACTTTTGATTGAATATAACATCATAACCCTTGTCAGCTAATTGACTTATAGACAATAAGTTATGTGTTAAGCCGTCTACCAATAACACATTATCAATGCATGGACTACTATCTACAGAAATAGTACCAGTACCAACAATTTTACCCTTTTCATTTCCTCCAAAGCCAACTTCGCCTCCAGGCTTAAGTTTTAGCTCTCGGAACATACGCCTTTCTCCCGTCATGTGACGCGAGCATCCACTGTCCAGATACCATGATTGGTGTTTCAGTGGAGCTATCAAGGATATCTGCAACATAGATAATCTTGTCCTTAGGTACCCACTTTCTGGGTCCTCTCTTGTTAGTTACCCCAGAGGTTCTGATCACCTTGGGTGTCTCAACATGATATTTTAAAGGAATATTTGCATGATATTTAGTCATAGAGAAGGATCCCTTTTTAAGAGGGTGTTTAGCAACTTTAGCAGGTAAAGGATCAGGCAATATGGTACCAGAGGAAACAAAGCATTCATACAAGGATTTAGCTTTAGGCACAGAGGGCTCATTTCTAATTGGTTTAGAATAGCCAATGCCATGCATTCCATTTCTGCTTACGCCATAGATCATTGAAGCCATTAAGCTTCTATCCACGCTTTTAGCTAGGAATCTTTGAAAAGACTTTTCATACTTAGATTCATTTCTACAATCAGAGGCATCACAGGCAACAATTTCTTCTAACTTAGCAATCTGGTTCTTAAGCACAGAGTTAGAGTTGATCAAAGCATGATTATCATTTTTCAGATCAGAAATAATTTTCTCATGTTCAGAAGGAGTCTTGGAAACAGCAGATAAGTTCTTTTTCAGCTTCTTATGCTTAGACAATAAGGAGTTATACTTATCCATAATATCAGACAATGCATGTTTCAGTTCAGAGGTAGAGAATGAAGCGAATACCTCGTTTTCATCGTCTGAGTGAGGATCTCCTTCTGATTCTGAGTCAGAGTCAACAGCTTCCTTTGACTCTGCTTCCTTGTTTTTGACAATTGCCATGAGTCCTTGGACTTCACCATCAGAGTCAACATCCTCTGACTCTGATTCATCAAATGTCACCATCAGACTCTTCTTCGTCTTGAAGTGCTTCTTTGGCTTCTTGTCTTTCTTCAACTTTGGACAATCACTTTTGTAGTGCCCAGATTCTTTGCACTCAAAACATGTGACTTCCTTGATTGAAGACTTCTTCTCGGCAACAGAGTGCAGCTACGGTATTTGCGGCTTTGCGCACTAATGAACTCAGCCTGGAGTTTCTCAATTCACATTTTTTTAAAAGACATGGCTCGGTAGGGCTGGAGCCTAATCCGAAGCCGATCGTTGTTAACCACATGAAACAAATTTTTGGGACCGGGTGGCTAGTGAATTTAATCGGAATGCCCGGTTGCACAAAAAATAAACTCAGTATTTGGGAGTTTGAGCCGGGTCGGAAGTTTTTTAACAACCTCATTATGGGCTACATCGATGGCAGTCTTCCATGCCCTAAATTTTTTTTCGATGCAGCTAAAGTCAAAATCAATTCGGCAAACACACACTGGATGCGCCAAGATACTCTAATTATTCTTTCTATTGTCACTTATTTTGTTGACATTGTAATAACCAAGCTTCGGGATGTCGAGACCTGTAGATATACCTGGGATGTTCTTAAGACTATGTATGCAATCGGACTCGCAGTCGTATTGTTGGCTTGAAGGAAAAATTGTATCATTTTTCCAAAGGATATATCTCTGTTTTCTCCTACATGAATCAAATTAAGGCTCTCAATAACAAGATTGCATGCATCCATCAACCTGTTGACCATATACATTAGGTCTTCAGCACTCTTAAAGGACTTGGAACTGATTATCATTAGGTTGCAGCAGCTAGAAGCGCTCGTGACATACCGAGAAAGTTCGAGGTATTGCATGAAAAGATGGGAGAATTTAAAGTTTATATGATACGTTAAGAGCACCTCGAGCAGCCATCGATTTCTACTGCATATGCTGCTCAACGTTTCAAATATACACCCTCAAAACCAAAGACGCCATCTAGGAATATATGTAAAAAAGTGGATGGAGAAGAATCATAAGGGAAACACTTAACTCTTATTTTGTTGAAGCGCAATGTTGTTCATTTATTTTCTTATCTCTGGTAAACCGAATATTTGACTTAAACATGTTTCTGTGATTCGTACCCACGTGTTGTTTTATTAAGTTATATTATTTGAGATTGTGTCCAACCGCATTCACTTACGGTCATCACCCCTCATGCATCCATTTCCAACTCAAATTGTTAATGTTTTCAGATGGAAACTATTTCATCAACTAAACCATTTGGTTTCAGTACAGTTGATTAGGTGGAAATACCTAGGTTGTAGTTGCCTGATCGAAGTAAACACTGGCCTCTTTCTTTTTTGGAGTAAATATTTTCTCCAAAAATAGGAAATATCCCATAATTATTTAAATTTAAAATAACCCTAAAAAATCCAATTAAAACTTCATGAGTGCAAAAATTATTGCCTAATTATGTTGTGGACATACTTCATACAATATGTTTTTTTAATGATTGCACTCAACCTATTGAGAAAAAGAAAACCTATAGAATGCATTAGTAACTAAGTAATGATGATATCTAAATGTAATCAAAACTTTATCTATATATCTTTAAAATGACAAGCTTACTTAAAATTCATTTTGAACGTAATTCATTATAACTTACACAAGAAAATTATAACTTAACATATTTATGACAACTGGTTAGTAACTACATTTTAAAGAAACTTTAGAACAATTAATTGTGCGTAGCTGTTTCTTGGGAGTTATTGTAACCTACAGAATATTTTGAATGCTTCTCTCACATAGGAAACTATAAGTACGGCATAATTGATCACCTAATACATCAAACAAAATCTTGTTTGCCTAACAATAAAATAACCTAATAAAAATGGCCATGAAATCATTCAATAGCTTCTTTGCTGTCATGGCTATTTTGGCTAGTTTAACTTTACTCATCAACACAACCCACAGTTCTCCAGTTGAGGTTAATTATGCCCCAGGACCTTTGTCAGCATATGAGAAATATTTGAGTAACTGTGCAAGCAAGGTAAAACAAATTCTTGGCCAACAAATATTTGTAGGAGTATTTTATAGCAGCCACACCGTCAGCGATTACTGTTGCCATAGCCTAGTGAATGACATGGGAAAATCATTTCATGTTGACCTGACAAAATATGTTGCGAATTCGCCAACATTCAAGAAGAACACAACTGAAATTATGAAGAGATGCTACAAGGTGTGGGATTATTGTAGTCTAGTTCACCTTCATTAGATTGATACAAAGTGATAAGTGAAAGAGAATGAATGTACTATATTAAATGTTACAATTTTATAAAGTAATTTATCTCAGTACTACTACTCTTTTACTTATTGAATCTAGTACAAATTTATAGTTAGTGATTTTTTTCTTTCTCATAAACAAAGGCATATTAAAAATTGAACTTATTATCAAACCAGAAATTAAATAGTTTACGGTGTTGATCTTAATTCGATGCTTGGTTGGTGTCTCATAATGCTTTCATGAATCTATTGTCAACTTGTATTTATAAGGAAGATATACATCTAGCATTTTTGGACTAGGCAGTGATGACATTGTATTACTTTTAGTTATTCAAAAATATTTCCTTAAATCTGACCAAAGCTACTTGTATTGTGTTTCAATTATCTATTTTTTTGCGTTTTGGTCAAGGGAGCATGTAGTAATGAATCCTCATAATTCTATAAGAGAATAATTAATGATAAGAGCCAGCGGACATGAACCAAAGGATGACAATCGCATCATCAAAGCATTAAGATGCAGTAGTTATTCAAAAATGGTGATTAATGTGTTTGGAAAATGAAAAAGTTATCAACCGGTTTAAATGCATAATAGCCGATTTTATCACTTATTTTTGGTATTTGACCGATTTTGTAGGTTTTGACTAGTTTTCAATCATTTTGATTTCAGCAGCAAATCATACAAGCAACAGATCTGGCTCTCGACTTGTCCGGCCAATCAAGTTCAGTTTTCTAAACATTACTTTTTAATGTTTTACAACTTATTATTCTATGAAGTGAAAATAAGTCGTGCATAGTCATTTTAATCCATCTCAAAATACAGTAGGATAGATTGAGTTCTATAAGAAGTCTTGTAAATGTTAAAGTAGTATATTAAATTATCACATGTTCAATTTTAAATAAAATCTTGCCCATTTGAGTGTGCAATGTCACATTATCCTATAACATGCTACAAGGAGAGGATGGGAGTGAGACAGATTCAGAGAGTGTGGCAGCTAGGGTTTGAGAGTTTGAGACTCGACAACAGAGTGCAGCATGGTATTTGCGGCTTTGCGCGCTAATGAACTCAGCCTGGAGTTTCTCAATTCACATTTTTTTAAAAGACATGGATCGGTAGGCCTGGAGCCTAATCCGAAGCCGATCGTTGTTAACCACATGAAACAAATTTTTGGGACCGGGTGGCTAGTGAATTTAATCGGAATGCCCGGTTGCACAAAAAATAAACTCAGTATTTGGGAGTTTGAGCCGGGTTGGAAGTTTTTTAACAACCTCATTATGGGCTACATCGATGGCAGTCTTCCATGCCCTAAATTTTTTTTCGATGCAGCTAAAGTCAAAATCAATTCGGCAAACACACACTGGATGCGCCAAGATACTCTAATTATTCTTTCTATTGTCACTTATTTTGTTGACATTGTAATAACCAAGCTTCGGGATGTCGAGACCTGTAGATATACCTGGGATGTTCTTAAGACTATGTATGCAATCGGACTCGCAGTCGTATTGTTGGCTTGAAGGAAAAATTGTATCATTTTTCCAAAGGATATATCTCTGTTTTCTCCTACATGAATCAAATTAAGGCTCTCAATAACAAGATTGCATGCATCCATCAACCTGTTGACCATATACATTAGGTCTTCAGCACTCTTAAAGGACTTGGAACTGATTATCATTAGGTTGCAGCAGCTAGAAGCGCTCGTGACATACCGAGAAAGTTTGAGGTATTGCATGAAAAGATGGGAGAATTTAAAGTTTATATGATACGTTAAGAGCACCTCGAGCAGCCATCGATTTCTACTGCATATGCTGCTCAACGTTTCAAATATACACCCTCAAAACCAAAGACGCCATCTAGGAATATATGTAAAAAAGTGGATGGAGAAGAATCATAAGGGAAACACTTAACTCTTATTTTGTTGAAGCGCAATGTTGTTCATTTATTTTCTTATCTCTGGTAAACCGAATATTTGACTTAAACATGTTTCTGTGATTCGTACCCACGTGTTGTTTTATTAAGTTATATTATTTGAGATTGTGTCCAACCGCATTCACTTACGGTCATCACCCCTCATGCATCCATTTCCAACTCAAATTGTTAATGTTTTCAGATGGAAACTATTTCATCAACTAAACCATTTGGTTTCAGTACAGTTGATTAGGTGGAAATACCTAGGTTGTAGTTGCCTGATCGAAGTAAACACTGGCCTCTTTCTTTTTTGGAGTAAATATTTTCTCCAAAAATAGGAAATATCCCATAATTATTTAAATTTAAAATAACCCTAAAAAATCCAATTAAAACTTCATGAGTGCAAAAATTATTGCCTAATTATGTTGTGGACATACTTCATACAATATGTTTTTTTAATGATTGCACTCAACCATTGAGAAAAAGAAAACCTATAGAATGCATTAGTAACTAAGTAATGATGATATCTAAATGTAATCAAAACTTTATCTATATATCTTTAAAATGACAAGCTTACTTAAAATTCATTTTGAACGTAATTCATTATAACTTACACAAGAAAATTATAACTTAACATATTTATGACAACTGGTTAGTAACTACATTTTAAAGAAACTTTAGAACAATTAATTGTGCGTAGCTGTTTCTTGGGAGTTATTGTAACCTACAAAATATTTTGAATGCTTCTCTCACATAGGAAACTATAAGTACGGCATAATTGATCACCTAATACATCAAACAAAATCTTGTTTGCCTAACAATAAAATAACCTAATAAAAATGGCCATGAAATCATTCAATAGCTTCTTTGCTGTCATGGCTATTTTGGCTAGTTTAACTTTACTCATCAACACATCCCACAGTTCTCCAGTTGAGGTTAATTATGCCCCAGGACCTTTGTCAGCGTATGAGAAATATTTGAGTAACTGTGCAAGCAAGGTAAAACAAATTTGTGGCCAACAAATATTTGTAGGAGTATTTTATAGCAGCCACACCGTCAGCGATTACTGTTGCCATAGCCTAGTGAATGACATGGGAAAATCATGTCATGTTGACCTGACAAAATATGTTGCGAATTCGCCAACATTCAAGAAGAACACAACTGAAATTATGAAGAGATGCTACAAGGTGTGGGATTATTGTAGTCTAGTTCACCTTCATTAGATTGATACAAAGTGATAAGTGAAAGAGAATGAATGTACTATATTAAATGTTACAATTTTATAAAGTAATTTATCTCAGTACTACTACTCTTTTACTTATTGAATCTAGTACAAATTTATAGTTAGTGATTTTTTTCTTTCTCATAAACAAAGGCATATTAAAAATTGAACTTATTATCAAACCAGAAATTAAATAGTTTACGGTGTTGATCTTAATTCGATGCTTGGTTGGTGTCTCATAATGCTTTCATGAATCTATTGTCAACTTGTATTTATAAGGAAGATATACATCTAGCATTTTTGGACTAGGCAGTGATGACATTGTATTACTTTTAGTTATTCAAAAATATTTCCTTAAATCTGACCAAAGCTACTTGTATAGTGTTTCAATTATCTATTTTTTTGCGTTTTGGTCAAAGGAGCATGTAGTAATGAATCCTCATAATTCTATAAGAGAATAATTAATGATAAGAGCCAGCGGACATGAACCAAAGGATGACAATCGCATCATCAAAGCATTAAGATGCAGTAGTTATTCAAAAATGGTGATTAATGTGTTTGGAAAATGAAAAAGTTATCAACCGGTTTAAATGCATAATAGCCGATTTTATCACTTATTTTTGGTATTTGACCGATTTTGTAGGTTTTGACTAGTTTTCAATCATTTTGATTTCAGCAGCAAATCATACAAGCAACAGATCTGGCTCTCGACTTGTCCGGCCGATCAAGTTCAGTTTTCTAAACATTACTTTTTAATGTTTTACAACTTATTATTCTATGAAGTGAAAATAAGTCGTGCATAGTCATTTTAATCCATCTCAAAATACAGTAGGATAGATTGAGTTCTATTAGAAGTCTTGTAAATGTTAAAGTAGTATATTAAATTATCACATGTTCAATTTTAAATAAAATCTTGCCCATTTGAGTGTGCAATGTCACATTATCCTATAACATGCTACAAGGAGAGGCTGGGAGTGAGACAGATTCAGAGAGTGTGGCAGCTAGGGTTTGAGAGTTTGAGACTCGACAACAGAGTGCAGCTACGGTATTTGCGGCTTTGCGCGCTAATGAACTCAGCCTGGAGTTTCTCAATTCACATTTTTTTAAAAGACATGGATCGGTAGGGCTGGAGCCTAATCCGAAGCCGATCGTTGTTAACCACATGAAACAAATTTTTGGGACCGGGTGGCTAGTGAATTTAATCGGAATGCCCGGTTGCACAAAAAATAAACTCAGTATTTGGGAGTTTGAGCCGGGTCGGAAGTTTTTTAACAACCTCATTATGGGCTACATCGATGGCAGTCTTCCATGCCCTAAATTTTTTTTCGATGCAGCTAAAGTCAAAATCAATTCGGCAAACACACACTGGATGCGCCAAGATACTCTAATTATTCTTTCTATTGTCACTTATTTTGTTGACATTGTAATAACCAAGCTTCGGGATGTCGAGACCTGTAGATATACCTGGGATGTTCTCAAGACTATGTATGCAATCGGACTCGCAGTCGTATTGTTGGCTTGAAGGAAAAATTGTATCATTTTTCCAAAGGATATATCTCTGTTTTCTCCTACATGAATCAAGTTAAGGCTCTCAATAACAAGATTGCATGCATCCATCAACCTGTTGACCATATACATTAGGTCTTCAGCACTCTTAAAGGACTTGGAACTGATTATCATTAGGTTGCAGCAGCTAGAAGCGCTCGTGACATACCGAGAAAGTTCGAGGTATTGCATGAAAAGATGGGAGAATTTAAAGTTTATATGATACGTTAAGAGCACCTCGAGCAGCCATCGATTTCTACTGCATATGCTGCTCAACGTTTCAAATATACACCCTCAAAACCAAAGACGCCATCTAGGAATATATGTAAAAAAGTGGATGGAGAAGAATCATAAGGGAAACACTTAACTCTTATTTTGTTGAAGCGCAATGTTGTTCATTTATTTTCTTATCTCTGGTAAACCGAATATTTGACTTAAACATGTTTCTGTGATTCGTACCCACGTGTTGTTTTATTAAGTTATATTATTTGAGATTGTGTCCAACCGCATTCACTTACGATCATCACCCCTCATGCATCCATTTCCAACTCAAATTGTTAATGTTTTAGATGGAAACTATTTCATCAACTAAACCATTTGGTTTCAGTACAGTTGATTAGGTGGAAATACCTAGGTTGTAGTTGCCTGATCGAAGTAAACACTGGCCTCTTTCTTTTTTGGAGTAAATATTTTCTCCAAAAATAGGAAATATCCCATAATTATTTAAACTTAAAATAACCCTAAAAAATCCAATTAAAACTTCTTGAGTGCAAAAATTATTGCCTAATTATGTTGTGGACATACTTCATACAATATGTTTTTTTAATGATTGCACTCAACCTATTGAGAAAAAGAAAACCTATAGAATGCATTAGTAAATAAGAATGATGATATCTAAATGTAATCAAAACTTTATCTATATATCTTTAAAATGACAAGCTTACTTAAAATTCATTTTGAACGTAATTCATTATAACTTACACAAGAAAATTATAACTTAACATATTTATGACAACTGGTTAGTAACTACATTTTAAAGAAACTTTAGAACAATTAATTGTGCGTAGCTGTTTCTTGGGAGTTATTGTAACCTACAAAATATTTTGAATGCTTCTCTCACATAGGAAACTATAAGTACGGCATAATTGATCACCTAATACATCAAACAAAATCTTGTTTGCCTAACAATAAAATAACCTAATAAAAATGGCCATGAAATCATTCAATAGCTTCTTTGCTGTCATGGCTATTTTGGCTAGTTTAACTTTACTCATCAACACATCCCACAGTTCTCCAGTTGAGGTTAATTATGCCCCAGGACCTTTGTCAGCGTATGAGAAATATTTGAGTAACTGTGCAAGCAAGGTAAAACAAATTTGTGGCCAACAAATATTTGTAGGAGTATTTTATAGCAGCCACACCGTCAGCGATTACTGTTGCCATAGCCTAGTGAATGACATGGGAAAATCATGTCATGTTGACCTGACAAAATATGTTGCGAATTCGCCAACATTCAAGAAGAACACAACTGAAATTATGAAGAGATGCTACAAGGTGTGGGATTATTGTAGTCTAGTTCACCTTCATTAGATTGATACAAAGTGATAAGTGAAAGAGAATGAATGTACTATATTAAATGTTACAATTTTATAAAGTAATTTATCTCAGTACTACTACTCTTTTACTTATTGAATCTAGTACAAATTTATAGTTAGTGATTTTTTTCTTTCTCATAAACAAAGGCATATTAAAAATTGAACTTATTATCAAACCAGAAATTAAATAGTTTACGGTGTTGATCTTAATTCGATGCTTGGTTGGTGTCTCATAATGCTTTCATGAATCTATTGTCAACTTGTATTTATAAGGAAGATATACATCTAGCATTTTTGGACTAGGCAGTGATGACATTGTATTACTTTTAGTTATTCAAAAATATTTCCTTAAATCTGACCAAAGCTACTTGTATAGTGTTTCAATTATCTATTTTTTTGCGTTTTGGTCAAAGGAGCATGTAGTAATGAATCCTCATAATTCTATAAGAGAATAATTAATGATAAGAGCCAGCGGACATGAACCAAAGGATGACAATCGCATCATCAAAGCATTAAGATGCAGTAGTTATTCAAAAATGGTGATTAATGTGTTTGGAAAATGAAAAAGTTATCAACCGGTTTAAATGCATAATAGCCGATTTTATCACTTATTTTTGGTATTTGACCGATTTTGTAGGTTTTGACTAGTTTTCAATCATTTTGATTTCAGCAGCAAATCATACAAGCAACAGATCTGGCTCTCGACTTGTCCGGCCGATCAAGTTCAGTTTTCTAAACATTACTTTTTAATGTTTTACAACTTATTATTCTATGAAGTGAAAATAAGTCGTGCATAGTCATTTTAATCCATCTCAAAATACAGTAGGATAGATTGAGTTCTATAAGAAGTCTTGTAAATGTTAAAGTAGTATATTAAATTATCACATGTTCAATTTTAAATAAAATCTTGCCCATTTGAGTGTGCAATGTCACATTATCCTATAACATGCTACAAGGAGAGGCTGGGAGTGAGACAGATTCAGAGAGTGTGGCAGCTAGGGTTTGAGAGTTTGAGACTCGACAACAGAGTGCAGCTACGGTATTTGCGGCTTTGCGCGCTAATGAACTCAGCCTGGAGTTTCTCAATTCACATTTTTTTAAAAGACATGGCTCGGTAGGGCTGGAGCCTAATCCGAAGCCGATCGTTGTTAACCACATGAAACAAATTTTTGGGACCGGGTGGCTAGTGAATTTAATCGGAATGCCCGGTTGCACAAAAAATAAACTCAGTATTTGGGAGTTTGAGCCGGGTCGGAAGTTTTTTAACAACCTCATTATGGGCTACATCGATGGCAGTCTTCCATGCCCTAAATTTTTTTTCGATGCAGCTAAAGTCAAAATCAATTCGGCAAACACACACTGGATGCGCCAAGATACTCTAATTATTCTTTCTATTGTCACTTATTTTGTTGACATTGTAATAACCAAGCTTCGGGATGTCGAGACCTGTAGATATACCTGGGATGTTCTTAAGACTATGTATGCAATCGGACTCGCAGTCGTATTGTTGGCTTGAAGGAAAAATTGTATCATTTTTCCAAAGGATATATCTCTGTTTTCTCCTACATGAATCAAATTAAGGCTCTCAATAACAAGATTGCATGCATCCATCAACCTGTTGACCATATACATTAGGTCTTCAGCACTCTTAAAGGACTTGGAACTGATTATCATTAGGTTGCAGCAGCTAGAAGCGCTCGTGACATACCGAGAAAGTTCGAGGTATTGCATGAAAAGATGGGAGAATTTAAAGTTTATATGATACGTTAAGAGCACCTCGAGCAGCCATCGATTTCTACTGCATATGCTGCTCAACGTTTCAAATATACACCCTCAAAACCAAAGACGCCATCTAGGAATATATGTAAAAAAGTGGATGGAGAAGAATCATAAGGGAAACACTTAACTCTTATTTTGTTGAAGCGCAATGTTGTTCATTTATTTTCTTATCTCTGGTAAACCGAATATTTGACTTAAACATGTTTCTGTGATTCGTACCCACGTGTTGTTTTATTAAGTTATATTATTTGAGATTGTGTCCAACCGCATTCACTTACGGTCATCACCCCTCATGCATCCATTTCCAACTCAAATTGTTAATGTTTTCAGATGGAAACTATTTCATCAACTAAACCATTTGGTTTCAGTACAGTTGATTAGGTGGAAATACCTAGGTTGTAGTTGCCTGATCGAAGTAAACACTGGCCTCTTTCTTTTTTGGAGTAAATATTTTCTCCAAAAATAGGAAATATCCCATAATTATTTAAATTTAAAATAACCCTAAAAAATCCAATTAAAACTTCTTGAGTGCAAAAATTATTGCCTAATTATGTTGTGGACATACTTCATACAATATGTTTTTTTAATGATTGCACTCAACCTATTGAGAAAAAGAAAACCTATAGAATGCATTAGTAAATAAGTAATGATGATATCTAAATGTAATCAAAACTTTATCTATATATCTTTAAAATGACAAGCTTACTTAAAATTCATTTTGAACGTAATTCATTATAACTTACACAAGAAAATTATAACTTAACATATTTATGACAACTGGTTAGTAACTACATTTTAAAGAAACTTTAGAACAATTAATTGTGCGTAGCTGTTTCTTGGGAGTTATTGTAACCTACAAAATATTTTGAATGCTTCTCTCACATAGGAAACTATAAGTACGGCATAATTGATCACCTAATACATCAAACAAAATCTTGTTTGCCTAACAATAAAATAACCTAATAAAAATGGCCATGAAATCATTCAATAGCTTCTTTGCTGTCATGGCTATTTTGGCTAGTTTAACTTTACTCATCAACACATCCCACAGTTCTCCAGTTGAGGTTAATTATGCCCCAGGACCTTTGTCAGCGTATGAGAAATATTTGAGTAACTGTGCAAGCAAGGTAAAACAAATTTGTGGCCAACAAATATTTGTAGGAGTATTTTATAGCAGCCACACCGTCAGCGATTACTGTTGCCATAGCCTAGTGAATGACATGGGAAAATCATGTCATGTTGACCTGACAAAATATGTTGCGAATTCGCCAACATTCAAGAAGAACACAACTGAAATTATGAAGAGATGCTACAAGGTGTGGGATTATTGTAGTCTAGTTCACCTTCATTAGATTGATACAAAGTGATAAGTGAAAGAGAATGAATGTACTATATTAAATGTTACAATTTTATAAAGTAATTTATCTCAGTACTACTACTCTTTTACTTATTGAATCTAGTACAAATTTATAGTTAGTGATTTTTTTCTTTCTCATAAACAAAGGCATATTAAAAATTGAACTTATTATCAAACCAGAAATTAAATAGTTTACGGTGTTGATCTTAATTCGATGCTTGGTTGGTGTCTCATAATGCTTTCATGAATCTATTGTCAACTTGTATTTATAAGGAAGATATACATCTAGCATTTTTGGACTAGGCAGTGATGACATTGTATTACTTTTAGTTATTCAAAAATATTTCCTTAAATCTGACCAAAGCTACTTGTATAGTGTTTCAATTATCTATTTTTTTGCGTTTTGGTCAAAGGAGCATGTAGTAATGAATCCTCATAATTCTATAAGAGAATAATTAATGATAAGAGCCAGCGGACATGAACCAAAGGATGACAATCGCATCATCAAAGCATTAAGATGCAGTAGTTATTCAAAAATGGTGATTAATGTGTTTGGAAAATGAAAAAGTTATCAACCGGTTTAAATGCATAATAGCCGATTTTATCACTTATTTTTGGTATTTGACCGATTTTGTAGGTTTTGACTAGTTTTCAATCATTTTGATTTCAGCAGCAAATCATACAAGCAACAGATCTGGCTCTCGACTTGTCCGGCCGATCAAGTTCAGTTTTCTAAACATTACTTTTTAATGTTTTACAACTTATTATTCTATGAAGTGAAAATAAGTCGTGCATAGTCATTTTAATCCATCTCAAAATACAGTAGGATAGATTGAGTTCTATAAGAAGTCTTGTAAATGTTAAAGTAGTATATTAAATTATCACATGTTCAATTTTAAATAAAATCTGCCCATTTGAGTGTGCAATGTCACATTATCCTATAACATGCTACAAGGAGAGGCTGGGAGTGAGACAGATTCAGAGAGTGTGGCAGCTAGGGTTTGAGAGTTTGAGACTCGACAACAGAGTGCAGCTACGGTATTTGCGGCTTTGCGCGCTAATGAACTCAGCCTGGAGTTTCTCAATTCACATTTTTTTAAAAGACATGGCTCGGTAGGGCTGGAGCCTAATCCGAAGCCGATCGTTGTTAACCACATGAAACAAATTTTTGGGACCGGGTGGCTAGTGAATTTAATCGGAATGCCCGGTTGCACAAAAAATAAACTCAGTATTTGGGAGTTTGAGCCGGGTCGGAAGTTTTTTAACAACCTCATTATGGGCTACATCGATGGCAGTCTTCCATGCCCTAAATTTTTTTTCGATGCAGCTAAAGTCAAAATCAATTCGGCAAACACACACTGGATGCGCCAAGATACTCTAATTATTCTTTCTATTGTCACTTATTTTGTTGACATTGTAATAACCAAGCTTCGGGATGTCGAGACCTGTAGATATACCTGGGATGTTCTTAAGACTATGTATGCAATCGGACTCGCAGTCGTATTGTTGGCTTGAAGGAAAAATTGTATCATTTTTCCAAAGGATATATCTCTGTTTTCTCCTACATGAATCAAATTAAGGCTCTCAATAACAAGATTGCATGCATCCATCAACCTGTTGACCATATACATTAGGTCTTCAGCACTCTTAAAGGACTTGGAACTGATTATCATTAGGTTGCAGCAGCTAGAAGCGCTCGTGACATACCGAGAAAGTTCGAGGTATTGCATGAAAAGATGGGAGAATTTAAAGTTTATATGATACGTTAAGAGCACCTCGAGCAGCCATCGATTTCTACTGCATATGCTGCTCAACGTTTCAAATATACACCCTCAAAACCAAAGACGCCATCTAGGAATATATGTAAAAAAGTGGATGGAGAAGAATCATAAGGGAAACACTTAACTCTTATTTTGTTGAAGCGCAATGTTGTTCATTTATTTTCTTATCTCTGGTAAACCGAATATTTGACTTAAACATGTTTCTGTGATTCGTACCCACGTGTTGTTTTATTAAGTTATATTATTTGAGATTGTGTCCAACCGCATTCACTTACGGTCATCACCCCTCATGCATCCATTTCCAACTCAAATTGTTAATGTTTTCAGATGGAAACTATTTCATCAACTAAACCATTTGGTTTCAGTACAGTTGATTAGGTGGAAATACCTAGGTTGTAGTTGCCTGATCGAAGTAAACACTGGCCTCTTTCTTTTTTGGAGTAAATATTTTCTCCAAAAATAGGAAATATCCCATAATTATTTAAATTTAAAATAACCCTAAAAAATCCAATTAAAACTTCTTGAGTGCAAAAATTATTGCCTAATTATGTTGTGGACATACTTCATACAATATGTTTTTTTAATGATTGCACTCAACCTATTGAGAAAAAGAAAACCTATAGAATGCATTAGTAAATAAGTAATGATGATATCTAAATGTAATCAAAACTTTATCTATATATCTTTAAAATGACAAGCTTACTTAAAATTCATTTTGAACGTAATTCATTATAACTTACACAAGAAAATTATAACTTAACATATTTATGACAACTGGTTAGTAACTACATTTTAAAGAAACTTTAGAACAATTAATTGTGCGTAGCTGTTTCTTGGGAGTTATTGTAACCTACAAAATATTTTGAATGCTTCTCTCACATAGGAAACTATAAGTACGGCATAATTGATCACCTAATACATCAAACAAAATCTTGTTTGCCTAACAATAAAATAACCTAATAAAAATGGCCATGAAATCATTCAATAGCTTCTTTGCTGTCATGGCTATTTTGGCTAGTTTAACTTTACTCATCAACACATCCCACAGTTCTCCAGTTGAGGTTAATTATGCCCCAGGACCTTTGTCAGCGTATGAGAAATATTTGAGTAACTGTGCAAGCAAGGTAAAACAAATTTGTGGCCAACAAATATTTGTAGGAGTATTTTATAGCAGCCACACCGTCAGCGATTACTGTTGCCATAGCCTAGTGAATGACATGGGAAAATCATGTCATGTTGACCTGACAAAATATGTTGCGAATTCGCCAACATTCAAGAAGAACACAACTGAAATTATGAAGAGATGCTACAAGGTGTGGGATTATTGTAGTCTAGTTCACCTTCATTAGATTGATACAAAGTGATAAGTGAAAGAGAATGAATGTACTATATTAAATGTTACAATTTTATAAAGTAATTTATCTCAGTACTACTACTCTTTTACTTATTGAATCTAGTACAAATTTATAGTTAGTGATTTTTTTCTTTCTCATAAACAAAGGCATATTAAAAATTGAACTTATTATCAAACCAGAAATTAAATAGTTTACGGTGTTGATCTTAATTCGATGCTTGGTTGGTGTCTCATAATGCTTTCATGAATCTATTGTCAACTTGTATTTATAAGGAAGATATACATCTAGCATTTTTGGACTAGGCAGTGATGACATTGTATTACTTTTAGTTATTCAAAAAATATTTCCTTAAATCTGACCAAAGCTACTTGTATAGTGTTTCAATTATCTATTTTTTTTGCGTTTTGGTCAAAGGAGCATGTAGTAATGAATCCTCATAATTCTATAAGAGAATAATTA